>NW_028281201.1:647500-827500 GCF_059751285.1 Brachycentrus maculatus
CCTGTAGCGGGTAAATATTTAGTTAAAAATATGCCGCTTTTGCTGGAATATAGTACATTTTCTGGGCATTCCGAAAACATGACCCAGACTTATTATTCTTCTTCATCTTTGATGAGATGTCAAAAAATCAAATGAAAAAACAGTTGTCTTATTCTCCTGTGTGTATCATGTCAGGTCCCCCTGCCGTCGACTATCACTTGAGAGTAATTGTCCTTGTCTTAGGCAGCTCTAAACAGTGCCTCAACGGTCCTGATCCCCGTCCAATCTCGTATATTCTGGAGCCAGGAAATCTTCCTTCTGCCCACATCTCGTCGGCTATATGTTGCCTTTCATGACTAGGCGGAATAGCTCGTACTTCTCTCCTCTAAGAAAATTCTCAAATGCCGACAGCTTCCAGACCTTGATATTAGCCATATTAATCATAATAATAATAATAAAACACTTATCGAATTAATTGTATACGTTTTTAAGTATGCATAATAAACATCAGAGAAGGATTGAAGACCAAAAAAAGAATGAAATTAAAAACAGTGTCTCATAAGAAAACTAAGAGGATGTGCAATATGTCAGGATTTGATTTCAGCTGTAGAATGGAGACAGGTAAAATGATCACTAAACTTTGAGCTTAGAGGATTGAGTATCAAAAAAAGTAAAAAAGTATCATATCATATCAAACCCTTATCTGCACCCCAATGGTGCATAGGGCTCTGCTTCATATAAACGCAGTGTTATCTTGATCGTTTACACACGAAGGAAAGGCGATCAGCCCTCCGCTTCAGGTACCAGTCCAGGGTAATATTGAATAAATATTACAGTGAAAAAATTACTTATATTTATTTGACCCCCCTTGGGAATCGAACATGGGACCTCCAGAACGGTAGCCAAGCGTGGTGGCCATTACACTACGGAGGCGGACAATGTCTAATAAAAAATAAATTGTCTAATATAAAATTTAAGAAATATTATTCGATAAGAAAAAAAGCGTAGTGATACTAGTACCTACTTTCGCGCCAGTGGCGCCTCGTCCATGGTGGCTTTCTAAATTCGGTTTGATATAACGTATCTATGTTCATCTTTACATTTTACAACTGTTACGGAATACTTAAGTGAATTTTTTTTATAATTTTGAGACCACAGCGAAAGGACGTCATCTGTGTTCCGTCCGTACTGTCGGAGCGTTACATGTGAAATATTGGTGACATCAATTACGAAAAATAACGTCTTGAAAAAAACTGTTCTCGAATAATTTGATATCGTATATTAAGAACATTTTCATTAAACTGTAGAATCGAAATTTTTGGTCATATTTAAGAGATGAAAATTTAAAAAAAAACATTATGAATAAAACGTTTTCTTTACAACATTTTGAGTGTGTCCAAATACTTGTTTACAAATCTGGATCATCTCCAATTATGGGAGTTTTTTCATATTATTTTTTGACATCTCATCAAAGATGAAGAAGAATATGGAAGTCTGGGCATTTACGGGGCTGACGACCGTCATAGGCTGGTTTAAGTGATCCCTTTACACACGTGTAACATTCACCAATTCTCCCCATTATTGACAACCACACTACTCAAATTCTTGGAAGTCCTATATATATGAACCAATTTTGAATCATTGTTCTTGAATCACTACTTTCTATTAAAATCTTTTACGACACGTATTTTGATGCATTTTGTGTAATTATCAAAGATCATAATATTTTATCCATTAGTGATAATTTTTTTTATTTGTCTTTTGACTTGTAAACTATTTGCGAAAATCTACTGTCTCACTCGTTTCGATGCATTCAACAACGTTACTAATGATAACGTGTTTAATAATGAATCAATTAAATATCCTTTGTAATTTCTAAATACATATTTTTGTATAATGTAAATGAACGTCTCGTCACGGGTTCTACTTAGTGAGGCATTCATAAAAAATATAATAATGTTTTTTAAAAAGTAAAAAATAAGCTAATGAAAGCATCGAAACCCGTGTCATAATAGATTTTAATAAAAAGTGGTATTTACCACGTAAATGTTGAATAGAAAATTATTTTTAAAAAAGTCAACATTACATGTTTTTACTATGATAATTCGTAAAATTCTGTACCACGTTATGATAATGTTTCACGACCCTGAAGTCTCATATATCGCTCACTCCTTTCAAGAACGTCATAAATCAAAAAACTTGATTTTTCAGGAGAACGAAAAGTTTAAAAATAAAACACAATGTATTAAAAATAAATATCAAGCCACTTATTGAACTTTTTACTGTGCAACAGATCTTTTTAGCTAAAACCTGACTGTTTTTTCTCCATTTAAAAATATTTAGTATATTTAAAAAAAAAATGAACAATACGTTTTCTTCAAAATGCAAAACAACACTTTCTGCCCTGTAGCGGGTAAATATTAAGTTAAAAATATGCCTTTTTTGCTGGGATATAGTACATTTTCTAGGCATTCCGAAAACATGCACAACAACAAAATTGTCGATTTTTGATTTATGACGTTCTTGAAAGGATTGAGCGATATATGAAAAATGTACTTAATTATTGTTAGGTAAAAAAATCCCTTTGCTTTCCAGTAACTAAAAACGCACTTATTTAATAAAAATCCTTATCATATATTTTAGTCTGGTATTTTAGAACAAAAATTACGTTTTTTGGTCGAAACATGAAAGCCTTACACTCTTTTTCCTTCATGTGTGGTTTGTGCTTACATTCTACAAAATATGTATGTATGATAATATAGTATGGTAGCAGTATCGGTGAAGGCGCCGACCACCTTCTGCGCCGAGTATTTAATTCACCTTTATGTAATAAATAATAAAACCATGACACAGTTCGCATGGGGTTTAACAGTACATTCTTATAATAATCACCAAACCCTTTTCGATTTCAAATTTCAACCAATTTATTGTTTCCCATGATTTGTGGGCAATTTTAAGGCGACCCAATGACGTGGTATCGTAGACATTTATATACATTTCAACAGCATAGTATTGATTCGTTTTATAGTATGTGTTTAGGAAATTGTTTACTCTCAAATCTGTTGCAATAATCCCAATTATTTTTGTTCACAGGTAAGTCGAAAAATTATCACTCAAGACAGCATTTCTGTTTTTTGTAAGTACATACCTTATTTTATTTAAAATTTTAAGTACCTACGATATTAACCGTTTGAGTACCATTATTTTTTACTCATATGTACTTAAAAATGCCAAGGAAATCTTTGTTTTTTATGTCATTTACCCTTGTCTTGAAAAAAACTGTATCTCTTTCGAAAATTGTCACTTTTAATATTTCTTTCGGTGTTTATCTTTATAAAAATATGTCCAAGGGTAGTTAAATACAAAGAAAATTATGGAATTATATATTTTTAATTTTTTTTAAACAATAACTGGAATCCTAAAGTGAAAAAAGTTAATATGTGTGCTTTTCCGCACAGACTCCATGAAGATTATAGTTGTATACGATTGATGGTTTATTTTTTATAGATTCGTAGTTTCCTCTCTTTTTTGTGACGAGATACATTTCGCTCACTCCTTTCAAGAACGTCATAAATCAAAAATCGTCAATTTTCAATTGTGCATGTTTTCAGAATGCCCAGAAAATGTACTATATCCCAGCAAAAGAGGCATATTTTTAACTTAATATTTACCCGCTACAAGGCAGAAAATGTTGTTTTTGCATTTTGAAGAAAATGTATTGTTTAATTATTTTTATAAATATTTATAAAAATAATTAAACAATACATTTAATTATTTTTATAAATATTAAATATTTTTCAAATGTGGAAAAAACCTTCTAAAAACCTAAAAAGATTGGTTGCACAGTAAAAAGTTCAATAAGTGGCTTGATATTTATTTTTAATACATTGTGTTATATTTTTAAACTTTAAAATCGTTCTCCTGAGAAATCAAATATTTTGATTTATGACGTTCTTGAAAGGAGTGAGCGAAATGTATGTGTATAGAAATCAAAATAACCGGATTTTCGTTTTGTCTTTTTATCTCTAAAAGAACACATCAACAAATACGTGTTACATAAAATGCATATTATATTATTATTGTAATTACCAATAATATTAAAAAATGCACTTTATGTAATACATATGAAGATAAAACAAAACTTACACGTGCGAGAGACCTCCCTTGTTGCGTGCTAAACGGCAACTGATTATGGACGCATTGTCGCGATCCTGGCAATTTTAGATTAGGGCAAGCGCGCGGTAGCGCGTCTCGGCACTCTAAAGGTTAATTAAAAAATGAATTTGTGTCCTTAGTTTTTAAAAGAAATAAAAAAAATATATTTAACCGATCCAACAGAGTTTCTAATATTTCGTATTGATATAATTTCTTCGTGGAATCGCGTTGCAATAATAATTGCTAATTGTCCATGGACTGATATGGTCAGCAACGAAAATGTGCTCCAAAGAGCAAGAGCAGGGAGACGGTTGCTGACTGATATCAAGGTCCGGAAGGTGTCCTATCTGGGGCATGTGCTGAGAGGAGAGAAGTTCGATCTATTTCACCTGATCATTTTATACATCAATCATATCATTGGGTTAATTTATTACCTTCACTTGGATTCATATAAAAAAAAAAAATTTACAACATTTTGAGTGTGTCCAAATACATGTTCACAAATCTGGATTATCTCCAATTATAGGAGGATTTTTCATATTATTTTTTGACATAATATAAAATTTTCTGCTCAATAAAAAGCTTCTTTTCATCTCACCAATAATGTCTCTAGTGAAGTTCTAGTGATTCATGAACAATGTTTCAATATTGGTTCATATATACAGAACTTCTAAGAATTTCAGTAGTGTGGTTGTTAATAATGGGTAAAATTGGTGAATGTTACACGTGTGTAAAGTCACTATCACTATCACTTAAACCAGCCTATAACGGTCGTCAGGCCCGTAAATGCCCAGACTTCCATATTCTTCTTCATCTTTGATGAGATGTCAAAAAATAATATTAAATTAAATTATTCCGATTATCATCCCCCGATGCATTGTCGCTTTGAAACAGAACCCCAGATGCTACGTGCTAACCTTTTATCTTATTTTCTTTTAATCTTTTGACTGGTTACCTCGTTTTGTATAGCAATATTGTGGACAGTATTTTATTTGTCAATCATACCCATTCTTTAGGGTCAATTTATTCCCGTCGATTGGATTTATATAAAAAATAAAACAATTTTTCCGATCATCGTCTCCTGATGCATTGTCGTTTTGAATCGGACCCCCGGATGCTAGGTGCCAGTCCAGGGGCTGGCTACGGACATTGGAAGATCGTCAATTCTATCCCGTCGATTGAATTCATGTAAAAATAAAACAAATTAAATTATTCCGATTATCGTCCCCTGACGCATTTTTGTTTTTAAACGGACCCCTTGATGCTAGGTGCCAGTCTAGGGGTTGGCTAGAGAGCGTGTGTCCCGGTGGCGCCCTGCAGACCTTTGTGTGGCCATAATGGTACACTAACCACACGGTTATTAACAAGTCAGTAACCGGGCATTACCGATTCTACAATGTGCCCCACGCGGCGAAATGGACCGCTAGTGCTGTCACAGGAGCCCGAGTAAGGAGATATAAAAAATAAAAAAAAGATGCAAAAAAACTGGTCAGATAAAAGTCACGTGGAAAAAAATTACAAAGGTGTTATTTTCTTTTATAAAATGCAGTTCCACCGAGAAATGTCAGTACAAAACTTAAATTTAAGATATAAAAAGAGCTCCGTTTTGGTAAAATCTTAAGACAACCTCAAACGCACGAATTCAGAACGGAATCGGCCACACAATTTTTTTAGAATATCAATTGAAATATGATTTTTTTTTTAATGTATTGAAGAAAACTTTTTCATTGTTTCTCCTTTCCTTTCAATATCTCTGTTATTTTCAAAATCATATATTTATTTCGATGAAAAACATATTTTTTCAATACAAAACGGTGTTTTAAGCAAATAATTCAATTGCGTCAAATGTTTAAAAATGTAAAAATTACTAACCATGGAATAAATGCTACAAATGTAAAAAAATGTCAATAATATAACAACATTCTTGAAGAGGTGAAGGTATATTAATGTAATCTTGATCAGAATAATTACTTAACTCAGAATTTGTGAAAAAAAATTGGATCCATTTCAATTATTGTAATTACTAACAATCGAGTAGTACAATTAGAAACCAAAATACCAAACTGTACTTCTAACTGTACTGTAACTAACCATTTTTATTTAATAGGGAGTCATGAATCTTTTACCATGTCCAATAGATTATGATCGAATTTGTTAATTGTTCAATTTTACCAATATTTATTTTCCACACTAAAACACCATTTTTAATTAAAGTTTTACATGGTAAATACCACTATTTCTTAAAATCTATTGTGACACTGATTCGATGCATTCCGCATAATTTTCAAACACCGTATATGAATCTTAGTCTAAATCAGAGGTTCCCAAACTCTTTTATCTCGTAGACCCCTTGCCTTACCTGATATTGATTTTTATCAAATTCATTAACTTCAAATGTATTTTCGACAGCCGGTATATGTAGTGTTACTCACTTTGAACCACACATGTTAGGTTTTATACATTTATATTTTAAATTCAAATTAAAACATAGACCCCTTGCATGTTGTCATAGACCCCTGGGGGTCGATATAGACCACTTTGGGAATCACTGGTCTAAATTAACACGTACTAACAGTGGTATTTATACAAATAAATTAAATTTAAAATTGATACATTTTACCACAAAGCGACTGACGGCCTATTCAATTAATAATGACTCCAAAATACTATGTTATCAATATGTATCTAAGATAATCAACATGCATTTTACATATTCTTTTAATATTTATTTTGCATCATTGTATAATTTCTATATTTTATTTATTGTTTCGGCATTAACTTTGTGGTATGACATGTTACAATGATTAAAGAAAACACTTGTTTTTTACCACTTGAGTTTTATTATAGCTACATGTTTCAGAAGTTAATCTTCCACCATTCAGGTCTGTATAATAACTAATGGAATAACTAACTGATGGAAGTTTAACTTCTGAAACATGTAGTCTATAATAAAACTCAAAAAACAAGTGTTTTCTTTAATCATTATAATTTCTAATTTAATATCTTTAAACTGATTTTTTCGGTCACTCTCCGCTTAATAAGGTCCACCGTTTTTGATAGCGGGAAGCCCATAACTCAACCTCTTTCTTTATAAACTCCTGATACTCAAATAAAATTAATCGGTCGATACTTATCCGTATTTCTCAGAACAAACTAGTTTGGTTATTTCTCAGCGACGACTTATGTGTGTTTTTAAAATTATTCCCACCGAATCCACGTTGACGAATTGAAAATTTATATATGTTTGTTTTTGCGAATTTTATTCTTATTTTTATCTAAAACGATTGTAAATGAAATAAACTTCGTTGATAAACTCAGCCGCCTTACGACTTATCTCAATATAAAGAGCGTCCTGTTTTTTTTACAACATTCACAGTGAATCATTTATATTCTTCAACCTACTACATTCGTCAGTTTAGATATTTGGCATATTTTTTACTTTAATAACAATGTTCAAATGTTTTCAGTATTTTCGATTTACGTCACTTCCATCGTCTGACCAAAAGAATGAAAAAAAAATGTTTGTATGTGGAGTATGTGAAAGGTGGATTTTCTTCCTTATACTATCTTTATTCGATCACAATTTTTTTCAATTAATTTTATCACAATTTTTTACCCATGTATGTACTTTATTATATAATAACATGAATGCTTACTCAAGAATACGAGATGAATTAAGATATTATTTATTGATTCGGCATTAAGTTTGTGGAATGACATATTAATTATTTTTTTAAAATTTAACACTTGAATATACCACTTTAATGAGTTTTATTATATATTATATATACGACTAGTTTTGAAAACTTACAGATGTTTGCATCTTCTGGTAAAAATTAAAACTCAATGGTTTTCAATATTAAATGGTTTTAATTTTTTCCAGAAGATGAAAACATCTGTAAGTTTTGGAAACTAGTCGTATATATATAAATAAAACTCATAAAAGTGGTATATTCAAGTGTTTTATTTTTAAAAAATAATTAATAAAGGTATTATAATGAAAAGAAAAGAAAAAGCAATAACATTCACCAACTATCGTTAGTAATTTAGATGTTTTTTTTACAATTATCAATGAATGGTAATCTATTATTATTTTTCTTATACCAATCATATTTTATCCCCTATCCTCTTGTTTCACGTTAAAAGTCATGCTTTGTTTCTTTTAATAAACAAGGAATTAATTAATTCAGGTTGAATTTACCCATCTGTTCATATTCCGGTTAGTTTTTTAAAAGATGGAAAAAATTACCCTCACGCACAGCTTGCACGTCAGTCACTCGTCATGTCCAATGTCCAGATGTTTCTTTACCGAGTTCCCGAGTGTCTTCTTGATTGCTGCTCTCCTGGTAGGTCCATTTCGTTTATCATCTGCGATCTTGATAACAAATTTGATTATTTAATTAGCTTTCTTTATTTATTTTTATTATTATATTTAAATGGAATGAGTACCTTCTTAACAATGTTCATTAAATATAATTTTCCTCATATTACTATATTCTCTTTACAACATTTTGAGTGTATCTAAATACCATATTTGTTCACAAATATGGATTACCCCAACATAGGAGTGTTTTTACATTTTTTAACTTGTCAACATAGATGAAGTAGAATATGAAAGCCTGGGTATTTACAGGGCTTATGACCTATCATAGACTGGTTAAGTGATCACCATACACACGTGTAACATTCACCAATTTTACCCATGATTGACAACCACACTACTCCAATTTTTGGAACTGCTAGATATATTAACCAATCTCGTGACACAGTAAATATGATTTCACAACAGCCACCTGTGTTAGAATTACTGAATGATGCACTAGTGATAACTTAAATAGGTTAATTGACAGGTCATAATCCTTGTAAATACCCAGACTTCCATATTCTTTTTCATCTATGTTGAGATATCAACAACAAAAAAGTATTATATTCGCTCTTAATTTATTATATTCCAGCTCTAACGGCATTTTCATACACCGTAGGTACATTTCAGAATGTTTTTTTCTTAATAAAACATTCTTTAAATTGACATCGTATGATTATCGTGTCGAGAGGATTGCATTTGTAATATGCTCAATTGTATGGGAGTTACCCTGTCTATCAAAATTTGCACATTCTTCCAGTTCTGCAATCCTGGTTGAATAATTTAGTATTAATACATTATAAATGGATTTAAAATTAAATTAAATTATTAAAATGCTGTTTATAATTCTGTACAATTACATAAACGTGCGTGTTTTTATACATTATATGACATTTTTTTAAATACAGGAATATTCGTTAAATTTATTACATATTATTCCTTAAGGGGGAACTCGCTAACTTCAAAATCAGAACGTGAACAGGTCATGTCACTGCGCACGTTTTTTTTTAAATATATATTAGAATATGTCTTAAAAGCATATGTATTGAAAAAATATTTTGATATTTTTTTTCTCCTTCCCTTTCAGTAACTCTTTTATTTTCAAAACCATATATTTATTTTGAAGAAAAACATTTTTTTTCTATACAAAAACGGTGTTTTATGTATTATTTTTTGACGTCTCATTAAAAATTAAGAAGAGTATGGAAGTCTGGGCATTTACGGGCTGATGACCGTCATAGGCCGGTTTAAGTGATCACTTTACACACGTGTAACATTCACCAGTTCTACCCATTATTGACAACCACACTACTCAAATTCTTGGAAGTTCTTTATATATGAACCAATTTTGAAACATTGTTCTTGAATCATTAGAACTTTACTAGAGGCATCTATTGTTTCAAGTAAAAAAATAGTGTTTCAAGTTTAAAACAAATCAATTACATCAAATGTTTGTTTGTTATCTGTGTTTAAAGAAAATTATGTTTTGATTTGTATTTGTAGAAAATTAGGTTGTGTGTATTTAACAGGATAGCATAATAATAAAAGGGTATTATTATTATACTTCTTAAAGAACTCGGGGTGAAGAGACTGTTCGAAAGTGTGCGTTCTCACAGGGCATCATTAATGCGTTAACTAGAAACGTGGCAATTTGTATGGGCCGTTCTTGATTCGCGTCAGTTGCATCAACAAGGCGAGACTGCGGGAACGGACGAAGGATTCACCCCCGGGCGTTGCTGCGCTCCTAGTACCCGAGTATTCAAACACGATCCGGGAAAATTATAACTACGACAGATCTTGCGATAAAATAAAACGAATTTATGATGCAAATCACCTTGTATTAAAAAAAAATAATAATGAAAATATTTATGAATTTTTACGTTTCAACATAGATGATCGTACGTATTTTGTACGCCTCTGTAGTGTAATGGTCAGCACGCTCGGACAAGGTTCGGGGTTCGATTCCCATATAAAAAAGATATAAAGTAGTAAGTGATCTTTTCACTCTAATATTTATTCAATATTCCCTGGACTGGTAGGTACCTGAAGCGGAAGATTGATCACCTTTCCTTCATGTGTTAACGATCAAGATAACACTGCTTTTATATGATGTAGTGCCCTATGCACCATCGGGTGCGAATGAGTGTTTGAAGTCTGTTGTTTGTTAGAGCCAAAATCACTCTTAAACGAGTGGAGGCTTTATTTAGACTACATTTTTGACATCTCAACATAAATGAAGAAGAATACGGAAGTCAGCTATTTACATGGCTTATGACCCGTCATAAGCTGATTATGTGATCACTTTACATTCATCAATTCTACCCTAGATTCCTAACATAGATGGCTGTTGTGAACTCATATGAACTGTGTCACAATATTGAACAATATATCTAGAATTTCCAAAAATTTAAGGAAGATTGTCATCAAAAATTCACCACTCTACCCATGATTGATAACCACACTACTAATTTTTCTTTGAAATTAGGAGCTTTATATGTGAGTTCACTGGAGCCATCTTTGTTTGGTTTGAGAAAACTTTTATTTAGCGGAGACCCTTTTATTTAGATGTATGTAAGATCCTTACCGGATTATTTTACATGCAGGAAAACACCTGAAAACATTATTTTTTTAAGCAGGTTATTTTAGACCACATTATTTTATTATCAGTATTTTTAAGTGGGTCCAAATCCTTGTGAACAAGCATTTTAACACACCCAAAAATATTGTGAAAAATCTGTGAAATTTAAATTACCATGTGTATTCATAAGTCTTGGCGCTACCGAACATTAATAATAATAAAACCCTTATCCGCACCCCAATGGTGCATAGGGCACTGCGTCATATAAACGCAGTGTTATCTTGATCGTTTACACATGAAGGAAAGGTGATCAGCCCTCCGCTTCAAGTACCAGTCCAGGGTAATATTGCATAAATATTAGTGTGAAAAAATCACTCATATTTATTCTTAACCCCTCTGGAAATCGAACCCGGGTCCTCCAGAACGGTAGCCGAGCGTGCTGACCATTACACTACGGACCGAACACTACGCGGTGTACTAATTTGTCACGTCTTTTGCTCAATATAATCTTAAAAATGACATTATAGTCTGACATTATAACCTTTAAACACACAAGTAAAGTCTGCCATAGTATCTGTGTTTGTATCGTGATTTTTATTTGATTGCAAGAAAACTCAAAAATATACAGGTTGAAAAAATATTTGATGCGCTCGTACCAATTCTGGCCTTATTTCGACGCATCTTTCGAAAATCGAGATCATTATTCGTTGTCCATATGCTTTGGTGCAAAAAACGCTTCGTAGCCTAGCGCGCCTATTGTATCGCTCCGTACGCCAGTCGTAGTTCATTCTTGGTTACTTTTTTTCAAATTTATTTCCTTCTTCAAATTCAGAAGGGTTTCTTCTGTTTTTATTATCTTGTCACAAACTGCTCTGTTTGTTTGTTTCAGCTTTCTGCATAATTTTGAACCAGATCTTAAATTTATATCATCTCCTGTTTTTTTTAATATTGCTACTTTCTCACTCCTTTCAAGAACATCAAAAATCAAAAAACATGATTTTTCAGTAGAAAGTTTTTAAAGGTTAAAAACTTAATACAATGTATTTTAAATAAATCTTTCATCAACAGATCTTTTTAGGTAAAACCTGAAGGTTTTTTTCTCCATTTGAAAAATATTTAGTATATTTTAAAAAAATAACTTAACAATACATTTTCTTCAAAATGCAAAAACAACACTTTCTACCCTGTAGCAGGTAAATATTAAGTTGAAAATATGCCTCTTTTGCTGGAATATAGTAGATTTTCTGGGCATTCCGGAAACATGTAAAACTGAAAATTGTCGATTTTTGATTTATGACGTTCTTGAAAGGAGTGAGCGTTATGTACTTTTTTTAGTACACAATTATCTAACCTCAAAGCTTAGTGATGATTTTACCACTCCCCATTCTATATATAAAATCAAATCCTGACATACTTACACCTTCTCTCAGCTTTCTTATGAGATACTGTTTGTAATTTGATTCCCTTTTTTCGACTTCAATCCTTCTCTTATATATACATTATATCATGCATACCTTAAAACATTAACAATTACTTCTTCTAAACTTTATTTGCACCCAATGGTGCATAAGGCAATGCATCGCATAGAATCAGTATTATCATGATAATTAAATACATGAAGGAAAGGTAATCATCACCCCTGCACTTCGGGTATCTACCAGTCCAAAATAATATTAAACAAATATTAGAGTGAAAAATCAGACAATATTGTCAATCAATCCAAGAAAAGTCTTTTAAAGATTACAGTTAATGTTTCATATGAGACTTTCTTATTAAAGAAAACATGTGTTTTTACTACTTGAGTTTATTTTATGACTAGTTTCAGAAGCTAAGCTTCCATCTTCAAGTCTAAATGAAAACATTTAGTTTCCATTTAGACCTGAAACTAGTCGTCATTAAATAAACGCAAGTGGTAAAAAACAAGTGTTTTCTTTAATAATATCATCATGTCTTACTACAAAGTAAATGCCGAAACAATAAATAAAATAATACTTTCTCGGTAAATATCACTATTTCTTAATATAAACTTATAATTAACAATGATGGTGACATAAGCCTCCTCCCTATTGTCTATATTCCCGCAAAGAATACCGATTTAATTATAAAATTTATTTCAATGCGTTCGCTCCTGAAGTTAGACTTTAATACTAAAAATTAAGTATGAATTGATTTTTTTTTAATAGAGGTTTGGTTAAATTTCTTCATTGGCCGTTACCAGCACGTCGACAGTATCTTTTTCTCCAAATTTCAAGGCGAGTGATATGCGACGTCCAAAAATGTATTCAAAATGCCTCCGCTTTGGTGTGTTACAAAAAATGCAGAGTTCGCGACAGAGCCCGGCATTCCCAGCCGAGGCAGTGGTTCGCATAAACAATTCCTTGCTCCTTTTTGCCTCGCCCTCCGTCCTCCGCGTGCAAGGAACGCGCTCCTTGCGAGAGGTACGCGCGAAGGCGCGGTTCCTCGCGTCCGGCCCGTAGCCATAACAACACTCTTGCAATATTTCAATCTCCTTTTGGCACCTTAATTTTATTCATTTTATTCGGCCTCATCTGGGTCACGGTAATCGGAACAGCGGTGGCTGCCATCTAGGCCTTCTTCCGAACGATTTTCTGCTTTTTTATTATTTATTTTTTGTATTTCGTACATTAAAAGCATTGATAATTTTGAGTTAAAGTAATAAAACACTCTCCTTTTCATCCAATGTTTACTTTGTGTAATACCACTTTTAAAAACAATTATTCAATTTTTGTCTACTTGCTTGCTCAATGTTGTGATAGAAGACCCACAGTAATAAAAGATACTACACTCTCCTTATCATCCATTGTTTACTTTGTGTAATACCACTTTTATTACACAAAGTAAACAATGGATGATAAGGAAAGTGTTTTATTACCATACCACAAAGTTATCAATGCTTTTAATATACAAATTATTTTAAAAAGATATTCTTTAAAAGAGAATGATATACTTTCTTAATTTTCTCAATTACCTGAATTTATTATACCATATATATTATTTTACCATATGAGGATTTTGCAAGAAACCGGAAAGGCGAAGAAAGTGTCGTTTGTTGCTGCAAACCAATCCACAGGATTCAGAGCACAGGAGATTATTTTACAATATTTTGAATGGATCTAAATCTTTGTTCACAAATCCTAAGCTTCTCTTCACTTAGTTAAATAGGAGTCTATGTACTTGTGTATTGATTGTTAAATCAAACACAGATTTTTTTTAGTCTACTACGTTGTATTTTACTGTAAAAAAAAACACATAAAAATTAATACTGTGACAATTGTCTCGCCTAGTTACTGTGACCATTGACATTTTCAAACATTCGTTTGAAAATGCCAATGGTCACAGTATTTATATTTAATGTGTTTTTTAACAATAAAATACAACTTGTTAGAGTAAAAAAATCTGTTAGATTTTACAATTAATACATAAATTAATATGGAGTTCTACAAATTAAACTCCAAATCAATAAATAAGAAGTCAATGTATTTTTTGTGAGATTTTACACGTCTATATCTCTCTCCGTCAGTTCTTATTTCAACCATTTAAAAAATAGTTATAATTTCATTGTGCATACAATTTGGTATTCATTTACAACACATTTTTCGATTTCGACGTAAAATTTTATCAAAAGGGTTAAAAGTATTTTACAATTATTGCCGTTATGTTACAAAGGATGAAAGTATAATATTTTGTTTTAAATTATATCCCAAATCTGCCCCTGTCGTTTTAAATATTTTTTGCTAGCCGACTTCGTTGATTGCATGGACCAATGGGTTCGTCCTTCGTTGTCCTTAGCCCTTATTTAATTCCTGATAAATATTTTCATCCCGATCTCGCAGTCGGTTGACACTTCGAGGCCTGTAATTAAAAATTCACGCCGGCAAAATTGTCATTTTGTCACTTTAGTTATACACAGACATTGTTAGCGTGGCGATCGATCACCATTTACAGCTGCGTATATTTTTTTTCTCTCGGAGAATGATGAGTTTTGGTTCTAGGTGTGATATTTATACAGTTTTTCTCGTTATTAATAACTCATTATATTTAATGAGGATATTAAATCAATCAAGGCGCAGTTGCTAATTCGGCAGAAACCAGTATTTGAAAATGTGAATAATCATATAACAGTTTACAACATTTTGAGTGTGTCCAAATACTTGTTCACAAAATCTGGATTATCTCCAATTACCCATTAATAAAATCCAGGATTCGGATCTCACATACTAATATAAGAGTTTCTGCTTAGTAAAAAGCTTCTTTACATCTCACCAATAGATGTCTCAAGTGATGTTTTAGTGATTCATGAACAAGGTTTCTAAATTGGTTCATATATATAGAACTTCCAAGAATTTGAGTAGTGTGGTTGTCAATAATGGGTAGAATTGGTGAATGTTACACGTGTGTAAAGTGATCACTTAAACCAGCCTATGACGGTCGTAAGCCCCGTAAATGCCCAGACTTCCATATTCTTCTTCATCTTTGATGAGATGTCAAAAAATAATATAACAGTTTGTTTATAAACAAACTAATGAGTAGTGAAGTGAATTAGCCAATTGTGTCAATATTTTAAATTTAAGTCTCAATTTGTAAAATTAATAAAGTTACATAATATTATTTCATATTTTTTTGAATCCATGTATATTAACACTTTTTTCTCTTCCTTATATTTATATGGATATACATACGTACGCAAATAGTTTTATAATTTTGAATAGTCAGTATGATGACGTTGTGGGAGCGTTGAAACTGGTAATTAATCAACAAAACTAAAGAAATTCAAGTTGTAAACTGTTTTTTTACAGCACAGTTTTTTTTAAACCCTTATCCGCACCCTATGGTGCATAGGGCACTGTATAATAATAAACACAGTGTTATCTTGATCATTAACACATGAAGGAAAGGTGATCAGCGCTCCGCTTCAGGTACCAGTCCAGGGTAATATTGAATAAATATTAGAGAGAAAAAATAACTAATGTTTATTTGACCCCCCTGGGAATCGAACCCGGGACCTCCAGTGCAGTAGCCGAGCATGCTGACCATTACACTACGGAGGCGGACACAGAAATTACACAAATTTATTTAAGTATTTTTTTTATTAAATTTATTGTACAGAATAAATTTATATTGAGAGATTTGTACGTCAAAGCAATATATTCCAACCAACCAAAAAAACATTGATTATTATGGTCACCGTTCGACCTACTGTTTGAAATTTATAAGCATATAATTTTTGTACGTATCAATCAAAAATTTAAATATGCACACAAAGTGTAATCAATTGCAATATTATTGATTTATTTCATTATAATACTATAAATTGACGATAGAAAAGATGGCTTAAGAATTAAGGATAAGGATCAAATGACGGATAGAAAATAGAGGATCCATAAAAGAAAAAATGCACGTTAAAGGTTTAAAGAACAGAAATGCTACTGATGTTTCTTGAAGATTATCAGAGAAGGTGAATTTATCTCGTTGAAAGGTTATATCAATAATGGAGTCTTGTAGCTTGAAATGAAAATAAATGACTGAAGAATGATATGGTATGGTAAGTATTGGAATGTAATCTCTCCTAAATGAAGAGCAAAGTAATATACCATTATCCAAAAAATATTTAAATTTATCAACATTATCTTTTCAATATTTTTAATTGTACGAATATTGAAGCAATTTTTGTTCAAATCATCTGTCGTGGGCTGTAGTAATTTGCAAGAAGCAACTCAACATAATCCCATTTAAGTCGCAATTAGTTTTCGTTATTTTATTTTTATTAAAATTATTAATAAATAAACTAGTGTAGAATAAATATCACGGTCGGTATGGACATTTTACTGCCTGCATTAAGTGATAAGTAAATACTGCGGTCGCTTTGTCTTTCTATATAATAAATATCAAACTTCAGAGCTGGTCACGCGATGAAATTCTCTGTGTGACGTTTACCCTTTCAATGTAAGTATTTCTAAGATGTGCGAAAATTAAACTTTTCCTTTTGATACCCTGGTATTACATCATCTTTTGTGTTATAAAACCGTAACTTTTATTTAAAGTTTTCGATGGAAATACGATTTTCCGACATTTTTATTTTATTTCTATCAAACGGTTCACTAAAAATGGATAAGATTCTCTAAAGCATACAACGTTTTTCCAGTAAACCTTCGAGATGCTGTGTTTTCCTGATACCATTGTTTAGAAATGACGTTTTCTTTTGATAAAATCGTGTTTTTTTGGAGAAATGGTGTTATTCTTAAAACAAAATACATAATAGACTTTTAGATAATTTAAAATTTCAAAAATATTTTTTTAAAAAAAACGCAGATTATTAAAAAGACGAAATAATTATTGGGAAAAAACAGTTTCTTTCTCTTGCTTAAAAAAGGCTGTATTTGTAAAATTCTACACTATTTTCTCGATACTGTTTTAACTATTTAACAAAGTTGAGGAAAAATGCTTCATAAAAGCTTTCCCTATGCCTACATAGATGGCTGTTGTAGACTCAAATGTACTGTGTCACGAGTTTGATCAATGTATCTA
This sequence comes from Brachycentrus maculatus, assembly GCF_059751285.1. Classification (NCBI taxonomy): domain Eukaryota; kingdom Metazoa; phylum Arthropoda; class Insecta; order Trichoptera; family Brachycentridae; genus Brachycentrus; species Brachycentrus maculatus. The sequence goes on from NW_028281201.1 coordinate 665,122, forward strand.
GGAGTTCAGTAAAAAGTACAAAAATTCAGTAGTGTGGTTGTCAATCATGGGTAGAATTGGTGAACATTACACTTGTGTAATGTGATCACTTAACAGCCTGTAACAGTCGTTAGCTCTGTAAATGCCCAGACTTCCATATTCTTTTTCGCCTATGTTGAGATGGCAATAAAATGTAAAAAAATTAACTCCTAAGCGGAGATGATCCAGATTTGTGAACAAGTATTTGGACCTCAAAATGCTATACTTAACAAATCTTTCTATATTTCAAGCGTTCTGCCTACCTACGTTTATAAGTAATATATTTAAGTTAACGATTATACGTAATTAAAGATTACAGTATCCTTATTTTGCTGCGTTCCTGATACCTACACCGTGCAAATGAGGTTTTCCTCAGGGTAAGCGGCGCGGCATCAAAGGGCGCCTACACGAGACCTCTCACTGCGAGATTTATCTAGACGCCTTCGCATAATGAACTGCATTACATCGCGCGAGCTTTACACACCCATCTTAGTAACGAGACATTCGAGCAAATACGGAGAACACACATAAAAAAGACACAATCATTTCCCACGTCCGCTGAAAGGTACAATTCACAGGATTTACTTTTTGATAATTTTCCACCGTTATTAATGCGGTTGCTCGCGCGTATTAATTTGGGATAATCTCTCGCTTACTTCTGCGATCCTGATCTTTTTTTTTTAATCGTGCGTTCTTTCTTATGTATTTTTTTTTAATCGATTGGTCGGTTAAGTAATGATTAACGTGTTTTACTTATAAATCACAGTATGGTTTCGAAAACGGCCATGTTTGAAATGAATTGATTTGATACCAAAAATATTATATTATCTTGAAATATTATTTGTATTAATAAGACGTTTCAAAGCAACCGAATTGGTTTTCGGCTTAAATGAGGTCTACCATATAATAAATCTCGGTTTAAAGGAATCAATTACTGGTTTCACCCTGTGGTTTGCTTCTTGTTACACTAGATTTAGTCGCGTGTTCGATTCCTTTGATCATCATTTAATATTCTCTATTCCTGAATACGATATTTAGTTATGACCTATTTGTTGTACATATATATTTTAAGCCTTTCAAAACTTATATCACAAGAATATTATCACAGGTTTTTCCCTTTTTTCAAATATTCATCGATTTTTTGAGTTCTTTTTATTTAATTCTTTTGACGATAATAATAATATTCATATGTTTCTTTCCTTAATTTTTGTTTTGTAAATCTATTTTTTTTTTATTTAAAAATAAAATAACAAAATTGTTTGGTACATAAATACGATTGTTATTTGAATATAAATGGGTACATTTGTTTTCGTATGTCTTCATTCTTCGAAGAAAACTCAATGTCACCCTTTTTAGAAAATGTGAAAAATTACAATTTTAGAACCTCTATCTGATCACATGAAAAATGTTTAAACATTTTTTTGTATATTTTTAATATTTAAAGCATTTACTCTGTGGTTAGTCTTTTTTTTTACAAAAAAATTAGTCATGTTTATATATACCTACCCACCGACATTTTTGTCTACCGGTTTTGGGATATTTTACTTTTCCTTTTGGTCTCAAATTTTTTTATAACTTACATGTTGACTGATTTTGAATTCACCTTTTCGGTGCAATTCGTGTTATTGTATAATATTATTAAAATTGTTCAATTTGCAGAACTTTATTCAAATTTATATATTAAATGTTAAAATCAAACACTGTTTTTTTTTAGTCTACTTAATCGTATTTTATTGTTAAAAAAAACATTAAAAATAAAATTTGAGACAATTGTTTCAACTTGTTAAAGCATTTTCAAACGAATGTGGACATTTTGTAGACTCGAAAAATCATTGTTTGATTTTAACATTTATTTATATGAAATAAATCTCCGTAGAGTTGCACATTCGACCGTGTTATGACATTCCTACTTTTATTGTCTGAACGTGTGCCGTGATTCGCCACGACTAGTGCATAATAACGACATTTGGCAAATTCATTTCGCGATTGGCCGAACACGGCCACCCCATGGGCTTTCTCAGTGATGAATTTATGAATATACTCACAAATAAATAGGGTAGTTCTATGAATAACATTTGATGCGAGGATTTAGGGTTGATCACTTTTAAATTGAGCACACAGAAATTACAAAGGGTTGGTACAAGCAAATTTTCTTAGATATTAAAAGAATATATATCCGATAAATATGTTCTATATTTTCAAGTATTTTAAGTGCTGTGGTGTTTTGACATAAATATAAATGTTCGTTTGTTCAAAATATCAAATCTCCTTAAGTTGTTCATAGATTGCTTTGATTTTTTTCGCACAACGTTGCGTTCGAATATTGGTACTTGTGTTTTTATGCTGTGGCTAATGTTTTAACCTGTGACAGGTAAAACATACTTTTTTGAGGATGAAAAAAAAATCCAATGGCAGCGCCATCTGTTGATCGTTATTGAAATACACCCAATACTAAACATTATTCATGATGGTATCAATATATATTGATACCACAATAAAAATATTCAGCAGAAAAGCATTTTCTTTATTTTCATACCAGGAAATCCTAAATGAAGGTAGCATTTTCTTGATTTGAAGTACCTATGCGTATTGTATGAAACGTTCCTACTCGCTTTTCCCCAGTCCGATTGTCTTGTGTGATGTATGTCTAGGTACGTATTTAATTCAACTTTTTCATTACATTATCTTACAGACGCTACCACTTTCCTGTTTCCCTACGAGCTGTGCTCTTCCCTCTAACCTTCCGGTCCGTTGCACCGACAACCCTCTGTCGCTTCTGCGCCCCTGGTACTCGTTACCATTAATTCTCTATAATTAGATTGTCACCCTTGGACAGTAGGATCCTTTCTAGGGATTTAACTGTGTTTCTTCTTTCATTTTTAATATTTCATCCCCATTAAACAATAACCACTTAATGAAAAGAAAAAAAATTATTCAAATTGTGACGTGTCGTTAAATGTAATTAATAATCAATCTTTAGAGTAATATTATCAAATAATTTGGATAGAGTATTTGATTTCAATATGATTTTTTATTAAATGAAACGTGTCGGGCTGTGGTCATATGGTTAGTGTCGCGGACTCTTTAAGTCAGAGTTTTTTGGTTCGAACCCCTCTACCGCAATTTGATACCTATTTCTAATAATGAGCCGCTTAGGCTCACAGAAATAGTATGAAATTGAAATATTTGTGTAAATAATAAAAACAAAAATATTTCCCTTTAAAAAAAAATCATCGTATTAAAATCAACGATATGCTATCAAAATTATTTAATGCTATATTACTCTTAACGTGTGGTTTTTAAAATTCACCCTTATCACACAGGACACCGCATTGGATCGATGTGGTGTTAACTTGATCGTTTACTACAGCTTGATCATTCCTGCACTCCTGATTTTTAGATTTAGAATATTTTTATTTAATACAGATGGCCAAATTAACGGATCTTAGGGTGAAGGATATAACTTCAATATGGGAAAGAAAATGGAGAAGAAATAGTTTGTAGAATAGGGAAAATGACACTTTTTTTAGGGCGTTATTTTTATGTGTAACTTGTACTTAACACACGAAAATTTTACTATGAATTATATATTGAATAAATCAAAAATCGAAACTTGACTTATTTTTTTTTCGAATATATAGGTACGTGTTTTTTTAGATAATTGAAAAAGTGATTACCAACCTTATCTTTTATAACCTTTAAAGAATGATCGCTTTAAGGACATTAATATAAAAATTTTAAATTAATGAAATTTAAATTAATATTCGCCATACAAATTCATTGTTCCCTTTTTGATAATTATATTAATATGGGATTTAAAAACTGGACTAATATTTTTTAGGAAGTCATTCTTTATTACTACCACTGCATCAAAACATTTCCATATATTGTAGTATCATCAGCATTTGAAACACAACATTGTATTTTTTTTACTAATAAAATATTATTACAATTTAATTCCACCTTTAACTCTACCGACAAGACACACAAGGTGGATTTGGTGGGTCCCTGCAAAAAAACATGCTAATTATGCTTATGTATTTGTAAATGAATGTAGATATATTATACGTATTTCTATGTATATATTGAACAAATAAAGGAAAAAAATCATAATAATATTTTTTAAAACTTTTTTTTTTAAATCACAATTAGTTTTATTTTAGTATTAATTAATAAATAATAATAAATCCCTTCTCCGCACCCCAATGGTGCATAGGGCACTGCGTCATATAAACGCAGTGTTATCTTGATCGTTTACACATGAAGGAAAGGTGATCAGCCCTCCGCTTTAGGTACCAGTCCAGGGTAATATTGAATAAATATTACAGTGAAAAAATCACTTTTATTTATTTGACCCCCCTGGGAATCGAACCTGGGACCTCCAGAATGGTAGCCGAACGTGCTGACCATTACACTACGGAGGCGGACAAAAATGAATTAATTCAGTATTAATTAGTCTTGATAAAAAAGCTGTTTGCTTGTAAACCAGTCGACATTGTATATAATAAGATATATGGTATCATTGTGCTCATAATATTTTTATATTATATCGAAGGATGAAGTTACAGCGCTTGACAAATCGCTCACTCCTTTCAAGAACGTCATAAATCAAAAATTGTCAATTTTCAGTTGTGCATGTTTTTGGAATGCCCAGAAAATGTACTATATCCCAGCAAAAGAGGCATATTTTTAACTTAATACTTACCCGCTACAGGCAGAAAGTATTTTTTTGCATTTTGAAGGAAAGGTATTGTTTAATAATTTTATAAAATATATTAAACATTTTTCAAATGGAGAAAAAACCTTCAAGTTTTACCTAAAAAGATCTGTTGCACAGTAAAATGTTCAATAAGTGGCTTGATATTTATTTTTAATACATTGTATTATATATTTAAACGTTCTCCTGAAAAATCAAGTTTTTTTGATTTATGACGTTCTTGAAAGGAGTGAGCGAAATGCGCAAAGGGCATATAAATAGTGTGTTTAATAGGCGCCATACGTATTATTTACAGTCTATTGATGCTTGACTCAACAAAAGAAAATAAATAAGTAGAAAAATGCAGTCGGCATCGGCAGTTCACTTTAAACTGATCTTAACAACTTTTTTGCGATTACCGATGTCTTTATAAGTATAGTGTAACTTGGTTATGAATACAGATAGATGGATACAGTAATTCCAAGTTATAATAAAAACAAAAATGGTCAAAACAGGAGTATCTAAAAAAAGTGTTATTTTATATTCGTGATAATTACTGTCATTTTAATATTAATAAAAAAAATATTCCTACTCATTCACATAAAATCATTTTTTTACCGCGTTTTTCATTTTTAAAAATACGTCATATGTACACCTTTAGTTAGGTATTTAACTAGTTTGTTGATAATATATCTACTAGCTGTACCTGGTCACGCGTTGCTGCGGCTCAATCTGGTAAAATATATTTTTTTAAATGAAAACACACATTTCTTATATATATGTATATATCATTTAACAATGCTCATGAAGCGATTATAATATTAAAAATCATTAAAAAACGATGCAATAAAAATACTAAGAATCAGCACCTCTCAAGAAACACGCTTTACGCAATGTTTATTATTTCCTATTTTGCTGCTACATTACAAAGATGACTCTGCAATTACTGTATAAACAGATTTTTTTTTCAAAAACCATGATTTAGGACAAACGAAATTGAGATTTTTAATATTTTTAAACGATGTACCAAAACTTAATGCAATCATATTTAATTACTTGCTTCTTGGTGTTTTTTTACTATACTAACATTGACCTACCAGTGACCGATACCTAAAGCGCAGATCTGATCTCATTTAAATGTAAGATCGGGTCATTCAAAAGATCCGCGTAAATGAATCTATATCACCTAATTTACCAATTAATCGATGGATCTCTTCAGTTATTCAGTGATTGTCGCGAACAAACGAATCACCGAGCTAATGAGCCATTGGATGAATGATCCGGTTACACAAACTGTGTATCTGAACGGATCATTAAATCCTGTCATTTGTGAAATCACGTGAAATTCCTTTCGTGTTCGTTAGATTATTAATTAAATCGACATCTGCCGAGGACAGTCAGAAGAAGTAAATATAAAACGCGAGATATTTTAGCTTATTTTTACATAATCTACCATAATTAGCGCTTTATGGATCATTCAAATTGATATGGAATCTGGATAAGAAAATTTTTTTTTTTTGTATGTTGGTTTAGTAAATTATATGACAATGTGAATTAGGTTTCCGTATTGAAAATCGTAACAGCTGCCGATTGTTTCTGCCGATAGAATTGTCTGGGGCGCTGTGCCGCTAGGAAATCTGGCTTAATGTTTTCATTATACTGTTCACAATGCCTTTTATATTCCTAGGTACGTAATTTGCGATTCTATCCCTCCTTAAACTCTTTTTACTCTTGAATCGATGCGTTATGGGGACAATGGAAATGTACCGGCAATACGTTTAAATTGTACGTTTTTTGCCCCACATCAAATTCTCAAAGTAACTACCTAATCACGCAGTTTCCTGCAGGGTTAGTCAGAGGGAATAAAAGACGCAACTCTAAAATTTAGATTTAGCTTTATGTACGGTGTTTGAAAATGCATCGAAACACGTGTATATTGTGACACGTCACAATAGATTTTAAGAATAGTAGTTTTTACTTATTAAAACTTATAATTAAAATATAATAAAAGTAAACTGTCTTTAATCTAAATTTATCCTTCTAGATTACAACTATTTTAACGTCATATGTAGGTACTATCTCTCCAATAATATGGACATTCGTATTGATGTAATACGAGTACGTCGCTAACTCACTTTTTTACCAATTTTTTTACATATTCTTTGTTCAGTAAAAAATATTTGCGAATGTTTTTTTTTGTTTTTTTATTTTTATTATCTTGTTATATTATATTTTCTATTTTTATAGCTTCGAGCAACACTGTATAAATAATAACATATCTTCTCATATTTTTTATTTGGTAAGGGTATACCAAAAAATATTTTTTTCCGTACTGAGAGTTAAAGCTAGATCAATTTATTGAAATTGTCATTTAGTTCGTAAAATTGAGTAACTTAAATTGAATTATTCTTACATTTTTGGGATGACAAATACTTTTTTGAGTAGTATACAAAAAAAACTTTCATGTAATTATTATTATTTTATTAATAGTTCTGGCGGGGTAAAAATAAATAAAGATTTCGTGTTATCATCACTAATAATTATTATAAAATTATGTTATTTTATATACGGCCATTTTCACGAAATGTCGTCTCAAGTACGATTCACATTTTTCTTATTTATTGTATGTTACACTTTGTACCTTTGTACAATTTGAATTGCCATTATGTATTCTTTTTCCGCTTATGTATTTATGGGTAGATACCCAAATAGGTACCTACCCCAGTGTCGTCTTACCGTAGATTAATCGGGACTGTTTTGTTTTCATTTTACGTCTCGTGTCAGCCTTAATTTTCATTGACATCTCGGTCGCATGCTCTGGTCGGCTGTGCAGGATGTAACAGTTGAGGTAAATGTCTGCAACCTTTAATATCGTGTTCGCTTGGTTAATTTCCGGATTATGAGAGACAATTTTACATTGGCGTGACACATTGACGTGCGGTGAATGATGCAAAATAATATATATTTGTATTATTTTTTAACATCTCATCAAAGATGAAGAAGAATATGAAATTCTGGGCCTTTACGGGGCTGACTACAATCATAGGCTTGTTTAAGTGCATTAAGTGATCACTTTACACACGTGTAACATTCACCAATTCTACCCATTATCGACAACCACACTACTCAAATTCTTGGAAGTTCTATATATGTATATGAACCAATAATAACCAATAATAATGGGTAGAATTGGTGAATGTTACACGTGTGTAAAGTGATCACTTAAACCAACCTGTGACGGTCGTCAGCCCCGTAAATGCCCAGACTTCCATATTGTTCTTCATATTTGATGATATGTCAAAAAATAATAACTCGAAAACTTTAAAAGTGAAAGTGGGAATACTTCGAGTTTTCTCTTAAAATTTCTTAATTTTTTTTTTGATTTTTAGGGATTTTTCTGTTACAAATATATAAAAAAATTTGTAGGTACAAATTATGACTTTTTTTCTTTTCTTTGCGTTTTACTGTATAGTAATGTATTTGTACGCTTAAACGGGGGAACTGTATCAGATCACAACAAATGCATCTGTCAAACGTACAATTCACTCTCCACTGTTGCTAATCACATATGAGGCCCTCGTGCGCCCTTTCAGCGAGCCATAAGCCCATTGTGGCCCTTTTCACCGCCACTTTTGTGCTACCTGTCTTATCTCCCAGCCCGTCCCTTTCACTGCATCCTGCGCCGAGATGGGATCCTGATCCTCGGGGCGATAAGCGAATTCCTTATCCGCCCAACCGTCTTGACGACGATGGTCCTTTATTTCGTGTTTTGTCGGGATTACGTTTTGTCTTCGTTGTTTTCTTCTGTTTATTTGTTTTCGGATATTCTTACCCTTCATCCTTCCTTTGTCAGCTCAATAAACCACGCGCATCTTTTTTTTTTAAATTTACGTTCACCAAAAACAAAATTTTATTTTTTTCTTATATCAAAAGATATACCTAACTATCCATTCCATACAGCATTTATAATTATAAGCTTAAATAATGAAAATGAAATTGTATTTTCTGGCGTTTCTCATGTATGTGATTATAATCCAGGATTCGGACCTCACATACTAATATAAGAGTTTCTGCTTAGTGTAAAGCTTCTTTACATCTCACCAATAGATGTCTCTAGTGAAGTTCTAGCGATTCAAGAACAAGGTTTCTAAATTGGTTCATATATATATAGAACTTCCAAGAATTTGAGTAGTGTGGTTGTCAATAATGGGTAGAATTGGTGAACGTTACACGTGTGTAAAGTGATCACTTAAACCAGCCTATGACGGTCGTCAGCCCCGTAAATGCCCAGACCTCCATATTCTTCTTCATCTTTGATGAGATGTCAAAAAATAATATCCTTTCGATTTCAGAGATAAAAGGTTTTAATACCTGTATGTACAAATGCATGATGGCTTTAGGAATGCATATATTGAATTCACTCTATCGCTTGCTTTAAGGGGGTACTTGCAAATATACAATGCACTACGTAACTGGCTGTACGAGGAATCAGACGTGTCTCCGCGCACAATTGTAAATGTTATACGTGTGTAAAGTGATCACTTACCCAGCCTTTGACAGGTCATAATCGCTGTTAATACCCAGACTTCCATAATCTTCTTCATCTAGGTCAAAAAATGTCATAAATATACCCCTAAAAAAAGAAATCCCAGATTTTTAAAAAAGTATTTTCTAGAACTAGGTCCAAATGGACACACTCAAAATGTTGTGAATTTTCATATTTTTTCACGATATTTAAGAAAATGTAGGCTTGTATTTTTATTTACAAAATTAATTATCATAATTTCTAATATATACCATTTTCTTTGTTTTAGGTATGTTCTTCAATATTATTTAATGATTCTGAGACACCTTTGCTATGAATCAAACAACACAAGGTAAGAAAAATTATAGTTAAGTTAGGAACGGATATTTTCTCTTACCATATTCCCAGGAGAACATGAAAACGAATCGAGTAAATCCGCTCATTGCATTTAATAAACTACAACGTTAATACATTCCCCTTAAGTCTATTAAAAGTTATTAATTTTCTCATGTTTTGAATACAGTTTCCTGCGTAATGCTACCCGCACCACATTGTGATGTCCTGGTATTTGACATATTGCGCTATTTATATTTTCCATTCCCTTAGCATTTATTAGGCCCGTGGGACTTATATTTTTTTCGCATAAAGAGATGTTCACACACATAACAAAGCATCTGTTTTGTGCATTTCACAATTTTATTTATTATTTATGTGGATCCCTCATATGAATGTGTGGCAAAACGATGTTTGATAGATGTTCAAATGATGAAATAAAAAAAGAATGCAAGGCTGAGATAAGCATTATGGATTAAATTAAGAAAGGTGTGGTGAGATGGTTTGGACATGTGGAATGTATTAGTGATGAAAGAACGGTTAAACAAATTTATGAGCCGAATGTAGTTGGAAAAAGAAGCAGAGGAAGACCAAGGAAAACTTGGCACAATCAGGTATGTCAAATACTTGAAAGCGGCCGGATCAGGAGTCGTAATAATCGTCGGATATGTATGAGGAGATGCATGAATGTGGAAAGGCGAAGAAGTTTGCAAAGACAGAGTGGTGAAGCGTTCGATTCTCTGCCTACCCCTGCGGGAAGCTGCGTGATGGTTAGTTAATTGGTTAGAAATATGGGTTTAATAAAGGTAATGAAACTTGTATCATTTGATATCTTATGCTACTCAAAATCGTTCAATTCCCATATTTTCACGTGCCTACATAAAAACATATTGTGTTCTCAATATATGTTATCAACATATATTCAACCAGAAACAATACATTTTATTTCTATGCTCACACTTCAATTCCTATAAGAATCATCCCTAAACCACTCACGAAAATGGAGCCCTAACTAGATTGCTTTAATGTTTATAATATGTATAGGGTATACTTAGGACCTTTTTTCTAATGCCTTATGCCGTCCTGGTATGAGAATTCTCTAATGCACATGTATGTATTTACTACTCGTACCAATCTTATTTCGAGGGGCGGTAATCACATTTGGATTAATCTGGAGTGCTCGTAATGACACGAGGGACATCTCCTAACATGTTCTGTCACCCTGATACTTCGATGTGTTTTTGCAACATTTCATATTTAAAGATTATACGAAATATCCTGTCACTCTGGTTTCTTTTCCGACGAAGTTATTTATTTTCACAATGTTTCTACATTTTAAGAAATAATTCCGTCCATACAATTTTTCATATATTTTTTTTTCATACATACCCATACTTATATTTTTATCATCACAAATACAATAATTCAACAAGTAGAAACAGATACTGTAAATATCTCGTTAGATTTTTATAATTTTTGTCACATGTTGAAAATGCATAAAGCATATCTTCTTCAAACCCTTATCCGCACCCCAATGGTGCATAGGGCACTGCATCATATAAATGCAGTATTATCTTATCGTTTACGAAGGAAAGGTGATCAGCCCCCCGTTTTAGGTACCAGTCCATTGAATAAATATTAGAGTGAAAAAATCACTTATACTTAAAAATACATAAAGTACTAACTTTGAACTATGGACAAAAATAAACATTTGTACTTCTTGTAATATATTTTATGATCAAATTTTCAAATCGTTTATTGAGTTATATAAGAATGTGTTTTGAAAAATTGATGTTTGATGAAAAATATCAAGGCAGAGATAAGAAACACGTGTTTTTTTTAACCTTTGTGCACAGTATAATAAATGTAGTTGTTTTTGAGTTTAATTTTAATTGCGCAATCACTCCATGTTTTAATAAAATAAAAATATTTTTGCATTATAAACGATACCTAACAAATTAGATTTTCCAAATGAAATGCAGTCTAATTAATTTAAAACGTGTTGCTGCTTAATAAAAACACATTATTCGACATAAATTGCTTTAAAAGTGACACCAGTAATACATTTCTCCATAATTGAGTTCGGTTTTATTGCGCGGAGCACTTAGCTTCGAAGGGGTTGAAATTATTGTAGAATCATCCCCATGTTATGTTCACCAGCATGCTTCAATAGCACCCTTCTGATAAGAACAATCACAAAATGCTTGTACGCGATTATTTTTGTTTTCGATCATGTAAGGGATGGGTTGTTTTACATGATAATAAGAACAACATGTTACAATGTTCCTGATATATGCCTTAGTTTTACTTATTTTTTTCGGTTTTTTTACTATAGATATTTTTTTTCCTGATTATGCCTTTTTTACTTTTTTTTTAAACGAGTTTACTTTTCATCGGCTAATAAATTACAGTCGGGTAGACACAATTTATTACAAAATTTCAAGTGAGTGTTTTAATTTTTATTCACAATTCTGAATTTAGTCTACATATTCAAATTAAGATTTTAATTGATATCCCAACGTAGATGAAGAAATGTATTGAGATAAAATGGTAAATGAATGTCTGGCCTTTAACAAAGATTTCTACTATAATTTTAACCATAATCTATGGTCAAAGATTATGGTTTACTCGAAAAATACGTATAATGTTTTCAATTGATGCAAATGTCGTTTGTAGAATGGTATTATACTATGCAGTGTATAAGGAGTTATCAATTCAACCAGTCAATGACTGATCGCAAGTCCTGTAAAAGCTCAGACCTCCGTTTCCCATCTCAATTAACTTCTTCATATACATTTTTGATATATTGACATAATGCTTTCCTATTTATTTGTTTTTTTTCTGAAAATTCGATAACTGTTTTCCAAAAACAATAATTGTAGTCTAGCAAATCGATATCCACGATTCTCCACTTTTTCACCAATATAACATCAAACCAAAAATATTGTGCGTAGTCAAATACCTTAAAATATATTTGTATTATGTGGGTTAAATAAATATTTATTTTATCACTTTACACACGTGTAACATTCACCAATAAAATCACTTAAACCAGCCTATGATGATCGCCAGCCCCGTAAATGCCCAGACTTCCATATTCTTCTTCATCTTTGATGAGATGTCAAAAAATAATATGAAAATAACTCCTGTAATTGGAGATGATCCAGATTTTGTGAACAAGTATTTGGACACACTCAAAATATTGAAAATAAATTACCTGGTCAAAATATTTATTTATTTATAGAATATGGAATTAATTCAATATTAACTCAATTCACGTTATGAGTTTTACAAGTACTTTTTTTAAAGTGCAATAAATTTTTTTGTTTTTTCAATCTCTCCGATGGCATTTTTCAATTTGTACGTTGGTTCTTCTAATAACTACACAGGGAATTCTCCCTCCAACCATTAAGTTCCACTTGCTGTCATTTGTTTTCATTTGCGACCCCCTCAGGGTCGTAAAAAATGCTATTTGATTATTGAACCTCCACCCCTCGTAGAATTGCTGATAAATTATTCATATTTTTTATACAACTTTCATCTTGTCTTAACACATTTGAAAGTCATTTTACAAAGAAAAAATATATGATGCACCTACCAAAATTATATATTTAAAATATTAGGTATCTACAAGAAAAATTCATTTTAGATACACTTCATCCCAGTGTAATTTATTTAAAAAAAACTTTGACAAATTAATTTTCAAAATCATATCAACAGGTAAAGTCTGTCAAGAAATATTAATATCAATATTTTTTTATAATATAATGATAATAATGCAAAATATGAAATAAAAAATATCTCATTTATTTTAAAGTATTATCATCAAATTATCGTAAGAACTACTCTAGCGACCTCAATTATTTTCTAATGTTTTTCGATTTGCATATTTTATAAAAAAAAAAATTGCAGCATACATGTTACTTCTTAACTCTTTTTACATCTCACAAAGTATTTTTTTCTTCTCTCTTTTGTATTTTATTTTGAGCAAAGTACTATGCATATTTTTTTGTTTCCTTAAAAGTGGAGAGATGTGTTTGGAGCAGCGATTATACTTGTATTTTCTAAAACTAACATATTAATATCTATTTCTAAAGAAAATTTAAAAAAAAAAAGCAAATAAAATATTGCCACTTGAAAACATTTAAATAAATCAGTTTCCTAAATCTGGATTTACTCATGAATGTATTAATTTTACCGCTAAAAGATTATCCACAAAAAGATCGAAAGATAAAAAGATAGAAAGATACATCTATCAAAAGAAGATAAAAATTTACCGTCATTAAAAATATGGACTAAAAATTTTCGCAAGTTGGTAGCAGGTGTCATCAAGTATTAGGATCACAGCTTTTAAGGGAGGTGATATACAAAACACTCGTGCGAACCACTTAGGCTCGTTGTGCACCAAGTGGGCACTTGAAACTGTACCCTGATACTTCTCTCTCTTGTGAATAGAAGGATCATAGAAGTACGAAGAGGTTAAGTGCTCTTAAATTTAGTACTTGTTACACTAACCCTTTAAGGTTGTAAATGTATATATCATTTGTTATTATTGTTAATATTCGAGTACTTAGCTCAGCGGCTTCGGATATGGACCAGATGATACTTAGAATATGTATATAAAATCACACAAAATTAAGAACACAATTTAAAGACAAAAAATCACACCATATACAAACATAAACAAAAAATAATAAGTGTGAGTCCTTCTCCAAGCACAAAAGCTTAGTCTCTTAACTAGAGAGAAAAACGTAAATAATAAGATCGTCAAAAGTTGAAATGATTAGCAAATGAAATATTTTTTTTTTAATATTGTAACTATGTTAAATTTAAAAAATATATACCTACATAAATAACTTACTTTGTTGTTTTAAATGATATAGCTACTTTTAATTTAGTAGTATTTATTTTTTTAATAAATAGTTACATATTTTTTCTTGACTATGATTTTCTCTTATCTGGAATAAAGACGTGAAATTAATTATAACCAGATAGAATCCCTCGGGATCTTTCTTCCTTCTGTTTTCTGTCAGCGAGCGACCCGGGTAGCAGAAACGAGAGGATGTCACAGTAAGTGCTACCCTATGCTTCACAGCAATAGCGGTGCGTTTATAGTCGCGTAAGAGATATTCCCATTAGGCTTAAGTGGTTTCTAAAACACCCCCGCGTCCTCATAAAAGCCTGGTATCAAGTGGAACCGTTTAGAGCGAATTTATTATTGATTGCTGAGAGAGTTTAATGTATCCGGTGCCTATATATTTATATTATGAATAGGTTAATCATTCTAGATTATTCTTAGGAGATGAAACAAATTACCATTTGTTCCTAAATTCTTGCCTTATACGCAATATTGAACACCTTTAGGCAGCTTGTGCACTACACGGAATTTTACCGTCCAGCAGTCCGGTTTTGAAAAATAAAAGCGACAACGAAAGTTTAGCGTGATCGAATTTACGCGCAACGTACCGATCAAGAGCACCGATCATCCGTTTATCATGCTAACTGAAGTGCCGGACGGTAAAATTCCGTGTAGTGCACAAACGCCCTTAACGTTTGTTAATGAAAAAAAACTCACCCATGACGATGTTTGATTTTTTCAATTGTCCTTTTAAACTCATTCAATATTTTTAATGTAACAGTCGTCCTTTGAAAATATTGAAAATGACAGATGAAACAAGCTGTCAAGAAGCGCGCTGTCCGCCATGAACAATGCTTTGTATTGAGTTATGTACAACAGATGGCGCTGCCATTGTGGTAAAAACACTGTTTAAAAATGTTTTTATTTATCACAGGTAAATATAAAACGTATAAAAACACGTTTTAATACACAGAATGAATATTTTATTATTGTAGTTTTGCTGCGTATTAGGTATCAACTTTTTAATAGAACTTCTGAAGAAATTGCATATAATAAAATCAAACAAGCGTTGATTTGTCTACGACAGAGTTCAGCATTGTTTGTATAAATTATTTACCATATCATCAAAATTCCAATATACCCACCCTCTTCAAATAATCTGTATAAAATCAGACACTATTCAAATAAAATTAATTTGTTTTAAATCAAATAAAAATATCGTTTTCAAATGGGCTCTTTTATTTTTTCACTCGAGCAAAGCCACAATAAAATATGCATATTAGGCGTTCTCCGCTGTTCCTGCGCCTAAATCGTGAACGCGTGTTTCAATTAAAACGGTCCCTACTGTTTTATTGGTCGTCCTTTAGGCTTCAAAATGTGTATTTCCCATTTATTCGTTATACGCGCAAGATTAACGAGCCTGATTTCCATAATTTTACGAAATAATACAAACATTCGGACATGCTCCCGAGCCCATGTTGAAAAACAAAACAATTACGGGTCTCATCACCATAAATGATTTACGGTAGGCGAAATACTTAATACGAATGTAACTACTGTTGTTGCCAGGTGAGCGTATTAAATATTCCCATAACCGTGTTTCCTCACAGTATGTAAATACAAACCACTTTTCTATGTTAACCTTTCTCAACCCTTACTGGCTCCAGAGTCGTTCCCGCCAAGGATGCATCCTGACAAAATTTACATCATTATTTTACTTTTATCCAAATATAATGCATATGTAACAATGAATTGTGATCTTTGTCCCTCTATGGGCGCCTGCTATTTCAATTTTATCTTCCATACAAGAATAAGGTATTGTTTAACTATTCTATACTTAAAACATAAAGGATTTGTCATTTTAATAATTTTAATCACGCGGAATTGATTATGAATGTTTACATCGGATATAGTAAGACTAGATTTGTTATTGAAACGATTGTTTGATTATGAAATCTGATTAATATGAAATATCAAATGGTTGCTGAAATTACCATATATCGCTCACTCCTTTCAATAACGTCATAAATCAAAAAATTTCAATTTTCAGTTGTACATGTTTTTGGAATACCCAGAAAATGTACTATATCCCGGCAAAAGAGGCATATTTTTAACTTAATATTTACCCGCCACAGGGCAGAAAATGTTGTTTTTGCATTTTGAAGAAAAGGTATTGTTTAATTATATTTTTAAAAATACTAAATATTTTTCTAATGGAGAAAAAACCTTCAAGTTTTGCCTAAAAAGATCTGTTGCACAGTAAAAAGTTCAATAAGTGGCTTGATATTTATTTTTAATACATTGTGTTTTATTTTTAAACTTTAAAAACGTTCTCCTGAAAAATCAAGTTTTTTTATTTATGACGTTCTTGAAAGGAGTGAGCGATATGACATCAAGTAAAATACATAAATTAAGAACATGTTATTAAAATGGAGGATTGATTTGCTGCATGATAAATTGATTTTACACCATTGCTTGCATTGTCAGTTGGTGATAGATACTTCAAATACTAAAAATATTTTCTAAATGAAATGAGTTTTTGAAGTGTAAAAACCGGATGACGTCACCGGAAACAATTAGAGACTGCCAAAATGGCATTTAATTGAAATTCTCTACGAATTATTATTTCTAGTCAATTAATTATGGTTAGGTTATTTGGGAGACTTCGATCGAAACATGTAATGAAATTGATTTGAAATAGATTTTTTAATCAACGTTTTTTTTAAAATATAATAAATAAATTATCTAAACGTTGATACCCATTTTCTATAACACCTTTAATTAATTCATTCTTTGTTCGCAATTTATTTTCGATGAGATGGAAATGTCACCTCACTTAATATTTATCAAATGTACAGGTATTTTTGGTAGTTATTATTTTAAAGAATAACACTGACTGTAGAGTCAAATATTTTCATACTTTACCAACAACAAAAAACTGTATAAATATGTGTTAACTCTACATTTCCCCGTAGCACGTTTACTTATTTTTTTAAGGCCCATTATTCGATAAATCGCACCTTAATTTTCTTTAAACCCAGGTAACATTTGATGTAATTGAATTGTTTTTGTATTGAAAAAATAAGTTTTTCTTCGAAATAAACATACGTTTTTGACAAGAAAAGAATTATTGAAAGGTTAGTTAAAAAATATTTTAATATGTATTAAAACAATATGAACCTATTAAAAAAAATGTCCGGCTATCTGCGTTGCCAGATGAACTGAATACTATTACGAGTAAGACCTTAACCCTTCAATATCACCTGGAGCTCAGGAGTCGCTCGTGACTGTGTCGACTGTAGCATCGTTCCTGTTTTGGTTTGTGTTCATATTCAAATATTGAAGCAGGGAACCAGGAACGCAGAACACATATCGCGTGCTCCACGTCTGCTGGCGCCACCCCCCGCGGGTCTGCGATCCTGGTACACGCGCGTTCATTATCATTCCTTACGGCGCGCGACGGTGTCGATGTGGCTTGCAACCACGTGCTTTGGATAAGAACTGAAAAAAATTACTGCCTCCTATAACTGCTTGCTCTTCCTGTAAATTAAAAAAGAACATATTTTTATTTTACAAAAAATAATGAGAAATATTTTTTTGACATCTCAACATAGAAGAAGAATATGGAAGTCTGGGCATTTCAGGGGCTTTCGACCGTCATAGGCTGGTTTAAGTGATCACTGTACACACGTGTAACATTCACCAATTCTACCCATAATTGACAACCACACTATGATTCAATTTCGAAATATTCTTCCATATTCTTCTTCATCTATATTGAGATGTCAAAAATAATATGAAAAATAACTCCTATAGTTGGAGATAATTCAGATTTGTGAACAAGTATTTGGACACACTAAAGATGTTGTGACAAATGTTGTTCCGCCTCCGTAGTGTAATTGTCAGTACGTTCGGCTACCGTTCTGGAGGTCCCGGTTTTGATTCCCAAGGGGGGTCAAATAAATATAAGTAATTTTTTCACATATATATTTATTCAATACTACCCTGGACTGGTACCTAAAGTGGATCACCTTTCCTTCATATGTATACGATCAAGATAACACTGCGTTTATTTGAAGCAGTGCCCTACGCACCATTGGGGTGCGGATAAGGGGTTTATTATATTATTATTAAAAATGTTAATTATATCGGTCGTTATAGCAATCTTCAAACCCTTTATTACATTAAGCCCTAATATCTTCTTCCTTGCTCCATCCCAACTAATCGTATTTGTAGACTGTTTGAGTCAGCTCTCATCGTCCTCAGGTTGTAGGTCCTTCTATCAAATACAACTTCACCTAGGTCATGCCTTTGAATCATGTTTTATTTCTGTAGTATCCATTAATTTTTTGGTCTTCCTCTACGTCTTTCGAGGAAGATCCATGGCGATCGCCTGGTTTACAACTAGTTCAGGTTCTCTGCGTCCTATGTACCTATACCATTTTAATTGCCTTTCCTCTTCCTTAATATTGATATTACAATAAACCCTAATATCAAATCTTAAAAATTAGATCAGTCAAAAGTGCCGCCAAATTGTAAAAAAGTACTTATCTTACAAATTTGTTACAGCTAGTTGCTTTAAAAATTGCTTGATCACTCAAAATATGTAGCTTTAAACAAAAACTACTGTAGGTGTAAAACTCGTTACGTTTGCGCCTAGCGTGTTTTAATGATTTCCATTCGCGCATATAAAATCTGTTTATTTCTAATATTATTATTATATTTTCAGTGAATTGTAAAGTTTTCATTGTTTTGTGATATTGGAATAAAGAAATTAAGTTTGTTTTACCTATGGGTACATGTAATTTAGTATCATTATTTAACATAATCATAAAAAATTACAATCCCATATTATCCCCCATCAAATAAGCCTCATATAAAGACCTTCTGAAATTTCTAAAAATAAATACTTAAAAAAATATTTTGCTTCTGTGTCTACATGAATTCCAGACTAGGGATTTTTGCAATTAAACTAACTATCGCAATATCCATCATGCCACTTCCTCATAGAGGTAAGAAAAGGGTATAGAACGCCACACCAAACTGTCTTTGCAAACAATCCTTACGACTTCCCCATTCATGCATTACGTCATACAAACACTTAATTTCTCTGTTTTGAATATTGAAAGCATTAACTTTGTGGATCATATTGATATATTATTTCGAGAAATAAAAAAAACTTTGTGTTCTGATCCACTCACATTGTTATTAACCAACTAGTTTCGGCAATAACCTATTGCCCTCTTCAGTGTTTCATTTATTATTAATAATAAATGAAATTTATTATTAGTAATAAATGAAAATGAAAATGGTTTCATTTATTACTAGTAATAAATGAAACCCTGAAGAGGGCAACAGGTTGTTGCCGAAACTAGTTGGTTAATAAAAATGTGAGTGGATCAGAACACAAAGTTTTTTTTATTTCTCGAAATAATATACTTAATTTCTCTGTTATCTTCTAATTTTTTGAAAATCTGTACGCGAGGTTTTACATAGTGCAATCGAGAGATTAGTAGTAGATTATGCAACGATTATATACTATATACTTACTGCTAATTGATGTGAAATATTAAAAACGATTTTATGATATTCCTAGGCAGAAATTTCTGCATTTTTTTTTCTATATGTTATCTGGAAAATAAGTTGAATTGCCTCTTACCATTTCAAGACAGCTGTTTATCGAGAATCCTTCTCTTAAATTCCTCCCTATACCGTCTCGTGTTCTCTTGTCGAGGAATTCGAACTATTTTCCATCTAAGAACCAGCCTGTACCTTTAATCCTGGCCGATAGCTTTGTTTTAATTTTATTCGGTATACCGAATCACATTCTTTCCATCTGCCCCGTATTTGATATATTATCTCTGAACATTTGAATAATGATATTTCAACGTATGACTAATGGTCCTTGTATTTGTGTGGATAGAAACTCGGTGCAAGAACAATTACCAGCTGGAACAATCAGCGCAAAATACTATACGTAAAGTAGGTGGATGCAATTAACTTTGTAAATACCACTTTTTATTTAAATATAGTATAGCACATGTTTCGATGCTTTCTATTTTATTATTATAAAACATCGTATGATGTTGAATGGATCGAAACACGTGTCATTATAGATTTGAAACATTGGTTTTTACCAAGTTGGTAAACGTTAAATTTTAAACGTTTAGGTATTGACCACAAAGTGACTTCCGAATGGAATGGAACTGTTTTTTTAATATGGTTACAGGCTTTCTGCAACTTTTTCATATTTTTGTTTATGAATCATATTGGTAATAAAAGTAACTTTTGTGAGTATGTCAGCTTACAATTTGTACCCTTCTAAAATATTCCCACGTTTTCTGTTATATTTTACATAAGTATCCTACTATGTGCCGCTGATAATATATTACATACATATATCATATATTAAGTTCATATCCCTGCCAGTACTTAAATTTAAGGATTTTTCAAAAATTAAATATTTAAGACGTTTTTATTTACAGGTGAAAAGTAAAACTGTAGATGAAAACGTTTGTTAGTTTTCGAAACTAGTCGCGTGTAATGAAATAAAACTTATTAAGTGGTATTATACAAGTGTTAATTTTTTTTTTTAATACTCAACATGTTATTTCACAAAGTTAATTCCGAATCAATAAATAATTTAAATTTAAGGATGCTGTTGTGATGACGTCGTGTACCTAGCACTTTTTAGAATGTGATTTCCTCAAAAGTGCCTTGAAAAATATTTAAGTACATTTAAAATATTTTATATTAAAGCTTTCCCTCACGCGCACTCTGAAACTTTACTGCTAGACAGACAAAACAGGAAAGTAATTTCTGCCGCTAAAGCCGTTAATCTGAATTAAGGCGTCCCCCATCCGTTCCCTGGTAGAAGTAATGAGATTTACCAGGGGACCAGAAGCTCGCGGAGAACAGTTCGATACTAATCAGGTTATAAGCAGATGATAGGTTCTCTCCAGTGTAGAATGCCTTTACGACCCGGATCGATGTTAATCTCATTTGGACGTCTCCAAATAAATGTTTTTCGTTCAAATTTATTCAGTTTTAGGAGCTAACTGAATTTCTAGGTGGGTAATTAAACAGGTTGAGGAGTTTATTGGTGTAATTAAAGTAGGGTATACAATTAAGTTAGTAAGATTTACGATCGTAGAGTATATTTAAAGTATACTTTCTAGCAATCTGCTTCAATTTTTAATTTCCAACAACGCGAAATTGCAAATTTCTCGTTTATAAAAACCATTTTTTGTTATTTTATTTTTGCAAACATCGAGTCGCCGTACCAGGCTAGCAAGCAGGACCAAGAGGTTTATACGTATACATTATACATTCATGTAGGCTTATAAAACTAAAACTATCGCATATCACTTGAAACACGAGCTGCGTCCGTTCGCATGACGGGCGCTGTACGTCACCTCTTCCCCGTCCAGCGCTCCACGGCTTTTATGCTCTCCTGGTGCCTTCTTTTTCTCCCCCATCTTATTTTATTTATATTTATTTTTCCGTGGGGTTGGTTGGTTGAAACATTCGCCAAATGTTCCTTTCAGATGTCTGTCTGTCTTATTGGAAAATTAAGTCTCGATGGCAAAATATTTATGTACAATATTTTGAGTGTGTCCAAATACTTGTTCACAAATCTGGATTATCTCCAACTATAGGAGTTATTTTATATATTATTTTTTGACATCTCATCAAAGATGAAGAAGAATTTGGATGTTTGGGCAGAGTAAAAGAGTCATCTCACCAATAGATGTCTCTAGTGAAGTTCTAGTTAATCAAGGACAACGTTTCGAAATTGGATCATATACTTGTATATACCACTTTAACGAGTTTTATTTATACATACGACTAGTTTCGAAAACTTACAGATGTTTTCATCTTCTGGTACAAATTAAAACTAACTAACGAATCTGTTAGTTTTCTAAACTAGTCGTATATACAAACAAAACTTGTTAAACATGTATATTCAAGTGTTTAATTTTAAAAAATAATCAACACGTCATTCCAAAAAGTAAATGCCGAATCAATTAATATAATATTCTTGTGTGTAGAACTTCCAAGAATTTGAGTAGTGTGGTTGTCAACAGGTAATGGGTAGAATTGGTGAATGTTACACATGTTAAAGTGATCACTTAAAGCAGCTTATGACAGTCATCAGCCTCGTAAATGCTCAAACTTCCACATTCTTCTTCATCTTTGATGAAATATTTACAGACTATTGAAATGATCATTGTGTGGGTAGATAATTTTATTAATTATTCAGTGAAGCTTACATTCAATCAAAATTATACGAACATAGAAAAAATAAGCAAGCGTTGAACCACAATACATAAGGAGGCTGATACTGATTTGTAAAGAGTACTGCCTACATTTAAATTATCGTATAAAATATATATTTTTTGACGTGGGACGACCGTAAAGCACCTCGTTCATCAATCAATTTGTTACAGCTAGTTTTATTCGTCTTATCATCCGCCTTTCCGTGTATTTGTTTCGAGTCACCACGACCGTCTATTAAACGTATCAAAAGTGTATTTACACCAGGCAGAAAGACACATAAATCATTCGAGCTTGGCTCACCTTACATCATTGACGTATTTATGTACTTTTTTGTTTGAACGGAGCAGGTGGACTATTTTCTTGCTTTTAGATTTTGTTTTGTTTCTTTTGGACAGGACATCGTGCTGGCTTCAAGTCATTTCGTATAAGCCATTTATTTTGTCGATTTATTTATTGATTTGGCTCAAAGGTCACTTTATACCTACGGTATATTTTAACATTCAAATCAAACGTGTATCACCATTTTAAATTTATATATTCGTTTGAACTATTTTAAAAACGACACCACATAATGAAAACATCAAACGTTTATGATTATGGAAACACTTGTTTTGTATAAATAAATAAATAAAATAATATATACACATATACGTATATATATATAAATATATATATATATATATATATATATATATATATATATATATATATATATATATATATATATATATATATATATATATACATGTATATATATATATATATATATATATATATATATATATATATATATATATATATATACATATATATATATATATATATATATATATTTATATATATATATATATATATATATATATATATATATATATATATATATATATATATATATATATATATATATATATATATATATATATATATATATATATATATATATATATATATATATATATATATATATATATATATATATATATATATATATATATATATATATATATATATATATATATATTAATTTTCAAGGTGATTTGTTTAATATCACCCAGAACTGATACTAGAAGCTCAGGAGTGATTACCTTATCTTCACCTAATTAACGATCAAGTTATTACATTGATACGACGCAGTGCCCTATGCACCATTGTGTGCAGACAAGGATCATATGAAGAAGTAAAATAATTTAGTGGGTATACGGGTAACAAATTAAAAATATCATGAAACCATATGTACCTACTAATCCTTATCTACACCCTTTGGTGCATAGGATACTGCATCAAATTGACGCCATGTTTATTCGATCGTTTAATATATGAAGACAAGACGATCGGTCCTGCGCTTCAGGTACCATTCCAGGGTAATAATAAATAAATATGATAGTGAAAAAATACATATGTATACACAGTAGATTTTAAGAAATAGTGGTATTTACTAAGTTAAACATAAATTAAAAATGGATAGATTTTACCACTAAGTGACTGCCGAATCAATTTATGAAAAATACATGTTTATTTTCTCCGCCCCTGGAAATCGAACCCGGGACCTTCAGTATGATAGCCAAATATGCTTACCACTAAACTACGGAGGTGGACCATATGTTGATGAAAACAATATAGTAGTTCGTTGACATTTAAAAAAAGTACCTTACTATGATCTGCTGTCCAAACTCAAAACACAGTAAGGGACATATTTTTGTAGTACGTTTTGTTTGCATTTTTGGACTAAGTAGATTCTACTTAGTCCAAAAATGCAAAAAAAAACGTGCTACAAAAATAATGTCCCTTACTGTGTTTTAAGTTTGGACAGCCGTGATGAAGCATTGTGTTTGATATCATTCCGGGGTTATTTACAAACAATGTACGTCCTCCCATACTCGGTTCCTGTCAGAAATATGCAAATTTTCCGAAATTGATATGTCATCGGGCTATTCTGTGTTCCGCGGGTCGGATTCCTCTGCGCGAACGCGATCCGGAGATGCATTGCCTCGGGCGAATTTCGGAGTAAAAATGACGGCGGATCAAAAACGTCACGTACAGGGAAATGTACATTGTACATACATTGATATGTCAGGAGCGTGCTTGCGAAACGTGAGGTTTTTTGGCAGGCCAAGCGACGCATGAGGAGTCGACTTTATTGCCTATCTACGCCCACGCAAAGCATTTGCACATCGCTCACTCCTTTCAAGAACGTTAAATATCAAAAATCGTCAATTTTCAGTTGCGCATGTTTTCAGAATGCCCAGAAAATGTACTTTATCCCAACAAAAGCGGCATATTTTTTAATTAATATTCACCTACTATAGGGCAGATAGTGTTGTTTTTGCGTTTTGAAGAAAATGTATATATATATATATATATATATATATATATATATATATATATATATTATTTTTTGACATCTCATCAAAGATGAAGAAGAATATGGAAGTCTGGGCATTTACGGGGCTTACGACCGTCATAGGCTGGTTTGAGTGATCACTTTACACACGTGTAACATTCACCAATTCTACCCATTATTGACAACCACACTACTCAAATTCTTGGAAGTTCTATATATATGAACCAATTTAGAAACCTTGTTCATGAATCACTAGGACTTCACTAGAGACATCTATTGGTGAGATGTAAAGAAGCTTTTTATTAAGCAGAAACTCTTATATTAGTATGTGAGATCCGAATCCTGGATTATAAATATATAATTATAATTATATATATATATATATATATAGGGAGCGGATATGGTTAAAATATATATATATATATATATATATATATATATATATATATATATATATATATATATATATATATATATATATATATATATATATATATATATATTTTAACCATATCCGCTCCCTAGGTAGAGCATATGGAGTCCACAAACTGTCTCCAGGCTTTTCAGTCGGCTGCCAGATCCCTTGCATTCTCTCAAGTCAGATCCGCATCCCGAAGTTCTGACGAGAACTGCCGACTAAGAAAATGTATGGTTTAATTATTTCTTTAAATAAACTTAATATTTTTCAAATGGAGAAAAAACATTCAGGTTTACTTCAAAAAGATCTGTTGCACAGTAAAAAGTTCAATAAATGGCTTGATATTTATTTTTAATACATTTTATTATATTTTTAAACTTTAAAAACGATCTCCGGAAAAATCAAGTTTTTTATTTATGACGTTGCTGAAAGGAGTGAGCGACATGTCCAACGCTCTATGATAATAATTTTGTGGATCGCATAACGTACTTAATTCGTTCCAGGAGCAAGTTCGTTAGGTGAAACGCGTTTTCCCGTAACAATACATGAAAAAAAATCGTTCTGTAGCATAAAAATCGTACTGTAGAATGTGTCGGGTTGTGGTCCCGTGTTTAGTGTCGCGGACTCTTGAGTCAGAGTTTCTCGGTTCGAACCCACTCTACCAAAATTTGATACCTATTTCTTATAATGAGTCGCTTAGGCTCACAGAAATAGTATGAAATTTAATTATTTTTGTAAATAATAAAAACACAAAGACTTATGTATTTCTCTCTTTTTTTTAAATATATGGTACAGCAATATAAAAATGTCAGTCACGTTTCTATTTTATATTTTAGTCAGACCCAAATTTAGAAGAGTCTTCTGAGACTTGCAGGGTCAAATCCTCTCGTTCCATCCTTGGCTTCTCGGCTGCTGGATTCTTGAAAACCCTTTCCATTGATCCAGCAAACTAATGTGTTTTTAGTTTTTTCTTCTCCCATCTCACTCTCGCTATTTATAACTACTGTTGGAGGGGCTTTCCAAGCCATCAGTCCATTCCAGCATTTTTATGTTTATTGTCTCGAATTTGGCAATTTTCTTTTATTGTGCTGTACCAAAAATCCAAATAGTTCCAATGTCCCGAGTGGGACCTTGCTCCCAGCCCGTGGGAATCGTCGAGGAGCCATAATCAATCGTGCTTGTCATTACAATGGTCTAAAACATTCCGACTCACAATCACCCATGCGGACATCGAACCAAAATTATTCTTGCAGATGCTGGCCATACAGCATACGGCTTACTACAAACATATCACATTCAGTGAATCACGAAACGATCTTTGCTTTTGAACTCAAATTATTTATAGAATGATATCAGTTGGAACAGCATGTGAGATGGAGTTTGTGTGACACGATAGTTTTTGTTTAGTGTGTCGTATTTTAAACTGTTATTATGTCATTTTTCATATATTATTGCTCTAGGTTCTATTATTGTCTATCAGTTTATACACAAGCATCTCTGGGGGCATTTTTCGATAAAACTTAAGGGAACGTTTTCCTATTTTCTTCTTTCTCTTGGGTTGACGTACTATTTATTGTAAACTTAGTTTATGGATGTTACTTTACCATATACAGAATCTGTGTTACAAAGAAAAAATTGTAAAGTTTGTGGAACTAGTTTGTTTTAGTGCCACTTACTTAAACATATACAAAAAAAAATCTTGCAAAAGGTTTAAAAGTATCTTAAAATGTGGGAACGTTAATGGTTCTTTTAAAATAACGATGATAATAACAATTACCAATTGAAATAGCGCCGTTTTTGTGAAAAATCATCCCAAGGGCGCTTTGCAGATAACAAAATAGGTATTTTACGTATTCAAAATTATACATTTTTATAATTAAATATTTACGTATAGATTCTCGTTGTAACGCAATGTAATCAATGCCTATGGGTAAAAGAAAAATTGAAAAAATAGATTTATAGATCCGTTAAAGGTGGGTATTCTGCTTCTGAACATGGCGATTCTCTTGGCTATTGCATACCTATCGGATGACCTTTCTCCATCTGAAAAGATCCTGTACCATCCCAAAAACTTCAGGAAACAAGTTCTCTATGGCACTCTACCACATTAATCCCGGCTCTAGCATGCGATTATTCTTTTGCACCAGTTATTCATCGCATCTTAACATTTTAAACGGAACCTGCTAAGAATCGGACGAAATTACGTTTCCATGTATCTCTAGTTCACTCTTATCTTGTGATTCTGGCCTTCTCTATGTAAACACTTAGGCATGACCTCTCCTCTGATCTAGCCGGCTATCGGTGCACCTCGCTGAGAGAAGAGACTTGAGTAATGAGCGCCAGAGGATCCTTAATCAATGTTTATCCAATCAATAAAACTGGATATACTGAACCGCTCGCTGTACCAAAATTATTGATAGCTTGCAGACAATCCTGAGATAGAAACTGCCAACAACGTTATCTTGGATTCTTGCATAATTCTACCCTTCAGAGGTAAACTAAACCTAGCGTAATCGATTGATGACAGACCCTTAACGGTTTATAATGATATCGCTTTGAATCATGCTTTTCATTTGTTTGTTTTTAAAAAGGTAACAACAAACAGTTCAATTTGATAATATTTCCATTGGCCTAAACATACCGATATTAAAAATAGAAATCAAACTATGTTAGAGTGGGTTCGAACCTGGATATTCTGACTCAAAGTCCGTGACACTAACCACGGGTCTATAATCCGATCTATTATTTTGTAAATGAGGAAATCATGCTTAGGAATTAATGATTTTTTTTTGGTCTATGGATTTCGGAACAATCTCATGGTAACTGGAGAGTATCATACAAAGAAAAAATATAGATCCTTTTTTTTGAGTTCCAAAACAAGCATTTTGTTCGAAACACGGGTAGGTACCTACTTATAATTACATCACTCCATTTTTCGCTGTATAACACCAATACCATTGCATAAAATTACGTTAATGAACATAATAATCGTACTATACATACTTTACTAACTTAAATGTAAAATCGAGTTCTGTTGATCACATTGCGAATTCAAATGATTTACCAAAGAAACAAAGGAAAATTCAAGCAAAACAAAGATATGGTAGCTTGCAAATCACAATGGAACGAAACGTACGATCTGGAAGCTTTGTTATTTGACGTGTTCCCCCATACAAGCGTCACATAGTAGAGTATTTCAAACTGAGATAGGTACCAGAAAGGTGTTTTTTTTTCTTTTTTGCAAAAGCAGCTTTTACACGTACGCGTTTTACCGCTCAAACAGTATTGCGCGTACGAAAAGAAAGCGCACGTTGCAAACAGTAGCGGTAGTTTTCTTACAATTTGGTCTATACGCAAGTGTTTCAAGCAATTCATCCCGAAAGATGACGCGCGCAGCACTAATCGCACGGTAATGCGCGTGCCTATAAAGGCAGTTTTTGCGCCGAAAATAACTTTATTAAATTAAGGCCCAGTATGCAATAGATCGCAGTTAATTTTTTTTAAACCTAGGTAACATTTGACGTGATCTGATGTTTCATATAAACGAATAAGTATTATATTAAAGATGGATATTACATATATACATATGCAGGTATATATTGACGTTTTGGCTTTCCAGCGCCTGCGCCTCACCTCTGCACAATGGTCCAACACTCCAATATACACATTGTCTCAGTACATACTAAATCATTAGCGCCTTTTGACGTGGGGGATTTATGAGACGGGTTAAAGCTAAAACATTTCTGGGACTCTCAAACCTTAGAGCGCTATTTTTTTTTTACACACAATCATTCGTGTCGAATGAAATGTAGCGTGTCTTTACATTATACTGTTTTTTTTATTTGAAGAAATAACTCGCAAAGCGTCTATTTTAGATGCTTGTCTGCAGGTAGGATAGTAAGGATAGGGAAGGTAAATGTGAAAAATACATCACCAACACCCAGACCAAAGGAAAATAAATCTTTCTTGAATTTATTTTGCAACTGGCGGGAATCAAACCCGGACGCCAGTTTCGCAGTCAAGCGTCTACCTAACTACGCCACAGCGCCTGCCTTGATTCCGTAACCGTGATTTTAGGTGATGATACACATAAATATACTTGTGTAAAGATACTCCAATTATTTATTTAATAGTTAGGTACTAGATACCTACTAACTGTTTTTATGTGCACTTGCCGTAGTAAGTCGATATGAATCTCTTTTTGACATCTCAACATATGTAGATGAAGAAGAATATGGAAGTCTTGGTATTTACCGAACTTATGATAGGCTGGTACACACGTGCAACATTCATCATTCTACCCATGATTGACAAGCATATGTCCTACTAATAATTTTAAAACTCCTACGTATATCATTAATCTCATGACACTGTATATGTGAGTTCGCTAAAATAATCCGTGGTTGGATTGGCCTCACTTCTTGGGCATACAGATATACGACATATAGATAAACGACACAATCACCCATTTTTTCGGTCAACACTGATGGCGTAATTTATACAATATTTTT
This sequence comes from Brachycentrus maculatus, assembly GCF_059751285.1. Classification (NCBI taxonomy): domain Eukaryota; kingdom Metazoa; phylum Arthropoda; class Insecta; order Trichoptera; family Brachycentridae; genus Brachycentrus; species Brachycentrus maculatus. Next base: position 695,102 of record NW_028281201.1, read on the forward strand.
ACAATTTATACGTATGAATTAGATACTAATCATAATCATGCTAATCATTTTCAAATAATTTTTTTTTTAAATCATGAACTATCCTATTCATGCTCGAAATACTAGTTTGAAAAAAGGCGTTGATTTGTTTTATGAATTCAGAACAAATGATAAATAAATATGTACAAGACAAGTTTTTCGCTTGTTGTCAAAGCTTTAAATGAAAAACATATCGCTCACTCCTTTCAACAACGTCATGTATTAAAAATCGTTAATTTTCAGTTGTGCATGTTTTCGGAATGCCCAGAAAATGTCCCAGAAAAGGTGGCATATTTTTAACTTAATATTTACCCGCTACAGGGCAAAAGTGTTGTTTTTGCATTTTGAAGAAAGGGTATTGTTTAATTTTTTTTTAATATGCTAAATATTTTTCAAATGGAGAAAAAACCTTCAGGCTTTACCTAAAAAGATGTGTTGTACAGTAAAAAGTTCAATAAGTGGCTTGATATTTATTTTTAATTTATTTTATTATATTCTTAAGTTTTTTTTTATATATGTCGTTGTTGAAAGGAGTGAGCGATATGTGTTTTTTATTCAATGATTAAAGAAAACACTTCGTTTTTTACCACTTGAGTTTTATTATAGACTACATGTTTCAGAAGTTAAACTTCCATCATTCAGGTATGTATAATAACATGTTATTATACAGACCTGAATGATGGAAGTTTAACTTCTGAAACATGTAGTCTATAATAAAACTGGTAAAAAACGAAGTGTTTTCTTTAATCATTGTAACATGTCTTACCACAAAGTTAATGCCGAAACAATAAATAAAATGTTTTTTATTCAATAAATACCTCGTAAACTTTGTTTTTTGCTACGTTTCGACTTCCATTGAAGTTGTCACCTTCAGAATATCAAAGAAAAGTGTCACAGCAAAAGAGGTTGAAATGTTATACGAATCCAAGTTCACGCATTATTCTTCAAAAAGTGTATCACCAAAAAATTTAGCACCGTTTAAGAACCAGCGGTTTTGTCGTTAACCCTTATCGCGCCTACTCGCATTGCTGTTTTCACATAGTCGGATTTTTTACCATAGTAAATTTCAACCTTAGCGTTCATTACGATGATTTAAACACCTAAGGGGTTAAGCGAGATCTCCACCAAAGTGCCGCCCTCCTTTTGTATGAGCCAAAGTGCCGACCGATATAACATAACTCGAAATTGACTCATTAAATCCTCAAGAGATCCGAACTAATTAATTGGAAGCAATATTTATCAATCCTTTCTAATAAATAGATGAATTTCGTATGATTTATAACGCCTTATTAACGATACCAGACGTATAAATTTGATATCAGCTTTTTTACTCAAGTACTTACCTAGCTGAATTAATCTTTCGGCACTTTATTTGTTGTAAATTCACGTAGGTATATTTCGGATACGTAGGTTGGTACATAGGTAAGCTGGTTTTATTTATTTACTTGTTTTTCTAATAGTCGAATGAACTTTTATGTAGGTAGGTGTGTTTTATTTGACTTATTTCATTGTAGAAAGTAGGTACCTAGTACTTATCTGCAATTTCCTTATTGCATAGGTAATATGTCTCGCAAAATAGTAAAATTTATTTGTTTTTTCTATTAAACAAGGTGGCGTGTTTTAATAAAATCTTAATGAAAATTTTTAAAAAAATATATGTTTTTTTTAGTTAAAATCTAAAGAACAAATTAAATCTTTGTCTGCAGTTTTTATTATTTGAATTTCGTATCAGATACGCCAACAATCGCAACCGAATTTGCTGTCAAATACACTCCTCTAAAGGACTTTTTCATTTTCATTGCAACAAACGAATGGTTAACAAATTTAATAAATGTTGCAACAAGACAAAAAAAAAACTGAAACTCGTTACAAAAATACACTTCTTTCTAATTCCTTCAGTAAAATTCCTTCAGTAATATTATACGGTTACCGTATGCATTTTCTCTTTGAACAGAATGTTCTTTTTTTTCTGAGAACATTTCTGAAATGCTGTATTATGCTGTATGAATAAAATATTATTAATCATAGAGCATAAAACAGTATTTCAGAAATGTTCTAAGTACATTTCTGACATATTATGATGTATCATTAAGTTTGTGATTTCGCAAACATCTTTCCGACGGAAATTGTAATCTGTGACATTACACGCATTGTTTTTATTTGTAAGCCAATTATTATTATTATTATTTATTGTTATTTATTATTATTTATTTTCAAATTGATAAGTTATACGGATTTTCCAGTAAAAATAATCGATGGTCAGTATGTTTAATATAATACATCAATTAATAGGTAGGTACCAGGTACCTACTTGCCGGATTTATTTTTATTTTTATTTTTAAAAGGAATAACCAGCAAAGCGTCTATTTTAGATGCTTGTCTGTAGGTAGGATAGTAAGAATAGGGAAGGTAAATGTGAAGAATACATCACAAACACCTAGACCTGCTGAAAATAAATCTTTCTTGAATTAATTTTGCAATTGGCGGGAATCGAACCCGCGACGCCAGTTTCGCAGTCGAGCGTCCACCCAACTACGCGACAGTGCCTACCTTGATTCCGTAACCGTGATTTTAGGTGATGATACATATAAATATATTTGTTAAATGATACTCCAATTATTTATGTAATAGTTAGGTACTGGATACCTACTTACTGGATTGATTCCATAACCCTGATTTTAGGTGACGGTACATATAAATATACTTGATTAATGATACTCCATTTATTTATTTAATAGTTAGGTACTACATACCTGCTTACCGGATTGATTCCATAACCGTAGTTTTTAGGTGAAATACATATAAATTTACATTTTTAATGACACTTCAATTATTGACTTAATATCTAGGTACTTACTGGATTGATTCCATGACCATGACAAATACCTAAATGTCATTTTTACAAGCTAATTAGTACTTTACGCATTCAATTTATGCTTAAATTAATGAAAATGTGGTTATATCCAACAGCGATCGGTGGTCAGTATGTTAAAAAATACTTATTATTATTGTATTTAGATATATTTCACCTAAATACCACGTATTTAGGTGAGATACATCTAAATATACGAGTACATGTTTAATGACACTTCAATTATTACCTTAATATTTAGGTACTAGGTAGATACTTACCAGATTGATTCCATGACCATGACATATACTTAAATGTCCTTTTTGTAAGCTAGTTAGTACAACATTTTGAGTGTGTCCAAATATTTGTTCACAAAATCTGGATTATCTCCAATTACAGAAGTTATTTTCATATTATTTTTTGACATCTCATCAAAGATGAAGAAGAATATGGAAGTCTGGGCATTTACGGGGCTTACGACCGTCATAGGCTGGTTTAAGTGATCACTTTACACACGTGTAACATTCACCAATTCTACCCATTATTGACAACCACACTACTCAAATTCTTGGAAGTTCTATATATATGAACCAATTTAGAAACCTTGTTCATGAATCACTAGAACTTCACTAGAGACATCTATTGGTGAGATGTAAAAAAGTAGCTAGTTAGTATTTTACGCATTCAATTTATGGTTAAATTAATGATATGTGGTTTTATCCAACAGCAATCGGTGGTCAGTATGTTAAAAAGTACTTATTATTAACTTTATAGGTAGGTATAAGACACTTAGATTCCATACTTAGGTGAAGATATACCTAAATGCATAATTTTTTGTATGGTAGGTACTTACTGTTTTACACATTTAATTTATTTACCTTTCTAGTGCTTTGCACGTTTTATTGTTAAGTATGAGGTCATGTCTTCGGTTATCAAGGAAAAATGTGTATATTACTGAATGTCGGTATTTTACTTTCCACATAAGCATATATGTATAGTACATATCCACCCTTAAATCACCTAGACATTACTACACATAGTTATTATGCTGTTTTTTTTTAATTAAGCAAATGTCTCCTACCTCAGAACAGATATTTTCTGTACCTAGTGTGGATAGACACCGGCTTAAATGTTTGCTTGTAATTTAAATTTAATTTTAATTAATTGTATTAGATACCCGTTAACTGTCGCAAACATCTAAATAATAATAATAATAATAATAAAACTCTTATCCGCACTCCAATGGTGCATAGGGCACTGCGTAATACAAGAGCAGTGTCATCTTGATCGTTTTACACATGAAGGGGAGGCGATCAGCCCTCCGCTTCAGGTACCAAGCCCAGGGTAATATTGAATAAATAGTACAGTGAAAAAATCACTAATATTTATTTCACCCCCCCCCCCCTGGGAATCGAACCCGGGACCTCCAGAACGGTAGCCGAGCGTGCTGACTATTACACTACGGAGATGGACAATCAATCAATAATATCTCCAAATCTACCTACATTATTTTCTTTCATACGAAAAATAATGCACTTTGTTTTAATATATAAAATCTACCATCATTTGTATCTGTGATCTTTGTGGAGATACATTCGATGTGATATCGTTTAATAATTTATGCAATTTACATCTATGGCCAATTTTTTTGTAGGATCTAAGAATTCCTAGGCTTCGTTTTATAATGTAAGATTAATATTTCCGGGGTAGAATGTATTAATTCTAGTAAATAAAAATGTAGTTTATGTTTAACGAAATTTCATTTATTCATAATTTTAATAAATACAAGTCTGTACATCTCGAATTGATTTATAAAAAAATATATTAATAGGAATCACTTTGAGAACTTAATAAGTTTTACTTACAATCTAACGTGTCGTATAATATGGTATTTTAAATAAGTGGAGTTAAACGGTTGGGTCTTGAGAGATAAAAACAGATAACAAAAGTTAAAATTTTTAAAACAAAATAAGTACCGAATGAATATGAACAAAAATTGTGCCTTAATTTTTTTTTATTAAGTTTTTGCTTTTGAAAAAAAGTCGCTGGATTAAGTCAATATAGTGTTCGGAAAAGCTTGCTTTATTAAGTTCAATTTATATCATGGTTTTACCTAGTTTATAAATGAGTATTATAATATAAGATTAAGTACGGTTCACCACTTCCAAAGTAGCTATCATTTGTACACTTCTCCAGGATCTTCAACTTCTAACATCCTATTTACACATACGGAGATTACAATCACATTCACACCCCTGCGATCCTCGTCATCCTTTTCGGATATTAACGCACCACCTAAATACCTATCACATCACAAAATTCGACCATTCGATTCTAGTTATATTACATTACATAAAACACTAGGATTTCTATATCCTGACTATTCAGTCTATGTTTCACGATGTCCTTTGAAAATATTATCACAGTTTTTCGAAGGAACGAGAGTTCGTCAGCATCTCTCTCGTCAGCCGCCACACTTGCTTGGCCGCGTTCTCCAAGGCACTCGGAGACTTCCCCTTGAAGAGATCCAGATTGGGTAGGAAGTAATGGGGACACCTTCTGCACTGCAAGCAAGAGATGAGCTGTAGGAAAATCCCGTTGATTCTGTCACCGATAGCACCCTCATCCCATTCCGGTTCTCTGGGATGCTTCTCGCATTCGTATAACAGAAGAGTCTTCATGTGGTAGCACGTCACAGGGTTTCCTGGAAGATCTAAGTGACGATCCCTGATCGTTTTCAGAATGCTGAGGCACTTTCTTCTGCAGCCACCCTGGAGCAGCCTGTTTTCCGCTTCGAAGAAGTTGAGCGCCCAGGCGTCACCTTCCATAGCTGAATTCTTCCCTTGCAAGGCGATGCACTCTTTGGATAGCAAATCGAATCCCTCGGTTTTGACTTCTGCAACTATGGTGGGATGAGGCCACGGAGCGGCTGGTGCCGGCCAATGAGCTGCCGACCTCGGCCAAAGTCCCGCGCATTTGAACGCGGGAGTTATCTGCACAATATACCTTTCCCTTATCCGTAACTTCACTTCCGTAGTTTCGGCGATCATCTTGACGCAGTCTCTGTAAGAGCACTTGTCGCAGGCCTGAGCCACCAGCGTTTGGAAACGAGATCTTATTTTCCTCGCGGACAGGTAGCCAGAAGCCGTGATGAACTCCACCCACAGGGACATGGATCGCTTCCTGCCGTCGCTCAACTTAAGCACGGCGCATCCTGGGAGGCTTCCGTCGTCGACGAAATTCAGGACGCCCATCTGGTTGAGATAGATCACAATTTCGAATTCGTTCGGAGAGATAACTTCCAATCCGTCAAATCGGCCGTTGTAATCTGTCAGAGACGAAATGAACCTCGGTTCTTGAAGTTCCACCTCTTTGAGGACATCCTGCACGACCCTGCAGACCTCGTGTATGGTTTTGCTGATCTGCACCTTTCTGCTGTGAACTCTCTCGGAACAGTATTTGTTCATCTGATATACTAGCTTCGTTTGGGCCGACAGCATGTCTGCCGGCACTAACATCTTGGAGCCGCTTTCCTGAACGTTTGATAACAACATATGAGCGTGTCAGATCTTCAACATAACCACAAAGTAACTGAATAATCACGATTGCTTTTGTTTTATCGTTATTTGCACAATACACATGGGTTTAGTTTTTATTGGTGCGTACTCATTATCAAAGCATGGTAGAAGCAACGCCCAAGATTATGACACACAACCGACGGGTTAGGAAGTTGGGGAGAGACTGTTGATTTTACCGGCGGGTCTTTGTGTCTGCAGTAGGCGGTTCTCGGTGGCGCGGTGCGCATGAGTGCGAGGGGGAGAGCCGTCAAGGAGTGACAAAGTACGGTATACGGTGGTGGACCCCGCCTCCTGCCACCTCGCACCCGCCCATAGCGCCTTCAGTGTTGACAAGAGCTTTTGACGTTTGTTTTGATCATAATGGATAACCGCCAAGATTCCTTTTTGATCGGCTCGCCTTGTAATGTATGGCATTCTTAACCAGACCATTGTTTTATTTTCAGATTAATAAATAGAAATTCTCGTTTTTATTCACTATGTGCGCTGCTAAATAATTTATAGGCTTCAAAATATCTGCGCATATATCTTACCGAGCATACCTCAAAACTAACTTGTGACGTGATTACTGAAAATAATTAGTTTCTCATACTATTGCATATGCCAATGTTTACTTAGTCTTTAAGTCATTGTATGCGTCTGAAATTGTATTTTTTTTATTTTATTTTTGGAAACATTGTTATTTATTTATTTTTTTGTTTTTGTTTTCTTATTGTTTTTATTTTATTAAAAGTAAAAGAGGTAATAAGAAGATCCCGAGGGGTGGGGACGAAGTGTCGGCCTCTGTCCGTACATCCTCCTCCCCCCTCATTAATTGAATAGAGCATTATTTATTTCTTCAGAAATATTTTGAAGATTTTCCTCTATGTGCAGCTGACAGAGAGTCCCTCAGGACTCTATAACTGCTGCGGGTGGATGGTGGGCTCAGATTCCAAAAAAAATATTTACTTACGTTTTTTTCAACCTTATTGTTTCGAACTACCAAGTACCTACAAAAAAATACTGTTCCAAATAAACTGATAATTTCATTTGTAACTGGATAAATGTGAGATCAGTGTCGGGTTGTGGTCCCGTGGTTAGTGTCGCGGACTCTTGAGTCAGAGTTTCTCGGATCGAACCACTCTACCAAAATTTGATACCTTTTTCATAATAATGAGACTCTTAGGCTCACAGAAATAGTATGAAATTTAAGTATTTTTGCAAATAATAAAAACGCAAATATTTCTTTAACTAACACCCAAGAAAATAATAAATAATATCGGCTTATACTGTTTTTTGGGTGATTCCATTAGTTGATATTTAGAATTGCTACGGAATGCACAATAATATTTAGGATTTAGTTTTTGGCAAGGGAATGTAATTAATTATGAGTATTTTAATGTTTTTAATGTTTTAGAATGTAATAAACCCTGATGATGACAAGGTTCTTGTCGAAACCGGTAGGTTAAAGTGTACTAATAATAAAAAAGTGGTTAAAACAAAGTTGTTTAATTTTATGAAGTTCATGAAATGTGCAACGAAGTATCTGCGAAAAACATTCAGGAAATGAAAAAGATGTTTTTTTTTCTTTATTTTAAATTCTTTTGCATTACATGACATAAATTCAAATACAAAAAAATGTGAATAAAATAAAAATATAAATACAAAAAAAGATCCCACAAAGGCATGGCCTGTGTGTGGGTATACAATATAATTTAGGTCATAGTAAAGGGTATAAGGGTATAGGTATTACAAGTAGAAATAGAATAATAGTGTTAATATAAAATACAAAAAATACTTGACTATCAGATTTTTTTTTAATAAAATTAAAAACATTAAAAAAATGAAAAAGTAAAAAGTTAGCAAGCATCTTCTACAAGAAAAAAGGCTTAAATCTGTCTCTTCAATAAACAATCTAAGCAAAATTTTAAATCTACACAAACTTGTCCGCCTCCGTAGTGTAATGGTCAGCACGCTCGACTACCGCACTGGATGTCCCGGATTCGATTCCCAGGGGGGGTCAAATAAATATAAGTGATTTTTGGACTCTTATATTTATGCAATATTACCTTGGACTGGTACCGGAAGCTGAAGGCTGATCACCTTACCTTCATGTGTAAATGATCAAGATAACACTGCGTTTATATGGTGCAGTGCCCTATGCACCGTTGGGGTGCGGATAAGGGTTTGAATGAAAAAAACACAAACTTAGGTAATTAACATCTAACAAATAGTCTTTGTGGAATAAGTTTAAATTTGTGGATGTCTTATTTCATTTTATATCTTAAATTCGTATGACGACCCTTCTTTCATACAAACTACCCCTGATACTAAACACTTCCTATTTATTCATTCCTTTTTAAGTAGCACGACTCCTCCCAATTTTTTCACTATGAGGAACCGACCTTTATTAATTTGCTTGAAGCGAGCAAGACATCAATCTTCCTTTCCATCCTTTTGGGATCCTGGTACCTCTTTAATATATTTCATATATGATGAATTATTTCACGCGTCGTTGACGTTCGTATATTACGACTCGGTTATCTTTTCCCATCCATGGTGTTTTTCCCATATAATATGTTACACCTTAATTAACGATAGTGGACGATGATATTAATTAGGTATACTTTTTGTGTGTTTAAAATTTCGGTTCGTTACTTTCGATAAGGGTTAGTAATTTTGACGAATAACAGTTTCGAAAATCTTGCTTTAAGCGTCCTAATACCTACATATAATATATAAGGCACTGTATTATTTATTAATTCAGCATTCACTGTGTTGAATGGTATGTTGATTATTTTTTTAATAATTTATCATTAGTGTAATACAACTTTTTGAGTTTTAGTTTACTACCCACGACTAGTTTAGAAAACTACGGATACTTTCATCAACATATGATTACAAAAACTAAAATTGAATTTTTATTATTAAGATTATAATTTGACCAGATAATTTATTTACAACATTTTGAGTGTGTCCAAATACTTGTTCACAAAATCTGGATTATATCCAATTACAGGAGATGTCTCTAGTGAAGTTCTAGTGATTCATGAACAAGGTTTCTAAATTGGTTCAAATATTTAGAACTTCCAAGAATTTGAGTAGTGTGGTTGTCAATAATGGGTAGAATTGGTGAATGTTACACGTGTGTAAAGTGATCACTTAAACCAGCCTATGACGGTCGTAAGCCCCGTAAATGCCCAGACTTCCATATTCTTCTTCATCTTTGATGAGATGTCAAAAAATAATATGAAAATAACTCCTGTAATTGGATATAATCCAGATTTTGTGAACAAGTATTTGGACACACTCAAAATGTTGTAAAATTGAATTGTTTTTGATATCACATGTTGATTAAAACATCTGTAGTTTTCGAAACTAGCCGCGTGTGATGAAATAAAACTCAATAATTGGTATTATCCAAGTGTTTATATACCTACGGCACTGCATCAAAACGGGTATAGAAAACAAGTATCTTTTTTTTTTTAAAGAATTTTAGGTATAATTAAATAACTCGCGTGCCTCAATTTTTTTGAGCGTTATAAGTAGGTTTACAAAATCATTTATGATTTTAATGTTTAGTTTCTTCAAACCCTTATCAGCACCCAGTGGTGCATAGGGCACTGCATCATATAAACGCAGTGTTATCTTGATCGTTAACACATGAAGGAAAGGGGATCAGCCCTCTGCTGGCGGTACCAGTCCAGGGTAATATTGAATAAATATCGGAGTGAAAAAAATCACTTGTATTTATTTGACCCCCCTCGGAATCGAGCCCGGAACCTCCAGTACGGTAGCCGAGCGTGCTGACCAATTACTCTATGGAGGCGGACCGTTTGGTATGGGCATTTTCTAAATTTCTTTAAAGTATCTCAAGGAAATCAATCGGCCAGATAGAAATTGATTGAAATTAATTGATACGAGTAACTTAACCGGTAGCGGCGACCGTTTGAGTCGAGAGTCGCAGTCGGAGCGGTCGGATCATGGACCACTGCATCTTTGGTCAATGCCTGACATTAACATGAGATCCAAAGGCACGCCGCCACGCTATATATCCAATATCATACTGTGCGATTAATCATAGTCTATAACCCCGTTTGCTATAAGTATCCGTCAATGATTTTATAAGTGTAGGGTGACACGACCAATTATTGACAGGGCTCCAATTGTTGACTTCTTTATTCTTGTTTTGTTTTTTTTTTATACTTTTTTACACTTGTTATTTTTGTATTTATACTACTAAAACACTATCCTATAATGAGTACTTCCAATAACTTATATTGAAAATATCATGTTTTTAGCTTTATGTATGTTTTTATAATTTTTCAAGTGTAGGGTGACATGACCAATTATTGACAGTGTACTTATTATTGACCTCTTAATTTTTGCTTTAAATACCCTTTTGCTTTCTATTTTTTTTACTCTTTTATACGTCTTCCTAATGTTTGTATTTGCATTCTATAAAACTATCCCAAAATTTGGTACTTTCAAAACTATCCCAAAAGTAGGTACTTTCAAAACTATCCTAAAAGTAGGTACCTACTTTCAATGACTTCACAAAACTAAAAAAAATCATGTTTGTAGCTCAATGTAAGTAATTTGTTTTTTATAGTAAATAATTAAATATGTCATATGTGGAACGTGTAAGTCGTATAATAATATATATTTCAACTAACTTACTAATAAACCATCACGCCCCTTCCCCACAAGGGTAAGCAGAGATTGTAGAACGCCACACCGATGTCTTTGCAAACAATCTTCGCCTCTTCCGTATTCATGCATCTCCTCATACAAACCCGGCGATTGTTCGGACTCCTAACCTGACCACTTGTGAGTATTGGAAATGCTTGATCGTGCCAAGTTTTCTCGGTATTCCTCTGCTTGTGTTAGCAACCACATTCGCGTCGTAAATTCGTTTTACTATCTTTATTTTTTTAGTTTTTTATTAAAGAGAGAAATATTTGTGTTTGTATTATTTACAAAAATACTCTAATTTCATACTAAATATTTCTGTAAACCTAAGCGGCTTATTATTAGAAATAGGTATCAAATTGTAGTAAAGTGGGTTCGAACCGGGAAAATCTGACTTTAAGAGTCCGCGACACTAACCACGGGACCACAACCCGACCTGAAATTATTATTTTTCTCTTTTCTTTTATCTTTTATCCCTTATGCGCACCCAATGGTGCACAGGGCACTGCATAGTAGCGACGCATTCTTATCTTGGTCGTTAATTGCATAAGGCAAGATGATCAACCCTGGGCTTCTTGTACCAGTCCAGGGTGATATTGAATTAATTTGAGAGTGAAAATCACACATATTTGAATTTAATTGAAATGATAGATCATGTAAAAGCCAAGTAAGGTGTATTTTAACTCATAAAAATGTCAAATCATGTAAATTGTATAAATATCTATCTACATATGTATTTAATACAGTACGTTTCTACCAAAATTCTCCGAAATAGTCGTATTTTATACGTCTACTTATCTACTGAATTGTTACATACCTATCTCTTGCAATAATTTAATTCTCCATGTTAATCTCTGGGCGTACACCATTAGCGGATAGAAATGGTATATTTCTTATCTCAATGGTGCGTTATATCGTGTGATCGTTGGCTAATGAAATTTCACCGGGGGCACCTTAAATATTTAAGGAATTCTTAATGCTTAAAAGTTATCTATTTACGGACATACCTACTGCTAGAGAGTGGCCGTGAAAGCTTAATTTATAATATGAGTCCACGGAGGGACAATCCTTTGAAAAATCGCATCTGTTTATCTATAATTTTATTTTCCCCTGTTCAATAAAAGTGAAGCCAATTCGCAACCAGCGCACTGAATTTGGATAGAGTGTCTTTGTTGTTTCGGACCCGATAGCGTCCAATGCCACCAGCAACTGCAAACTGAGAATGAGACGATTCTTAGAACTATTTACAAAATCGTTTGAATGATGTCCGCTTAATTTAATCACAGATTTTTATTTTACGGTTTAGTATTTTACAGAAATAGCGCTGAATTCGCAATCATTGCTAGATTTAAATGATTTTAATCGGTTTAATCCTGACTTGTGGCTATTTTTGACGTATTTTAAGTTTTGATGCATTTTGGTGAAACCGGAATTTAAAATATAATGTAAGTATACCTAATAATTAAGTATTGTGTAATAGGGGACCATAACAGAAAAACGTGGAATATTTTTATTTTCAAAACATTTACATATCGGTGACAATTCATCCTTCTAGTTTTATCCAATTTATAGGTTGTTAAATCATTAAATTCATTGTTATTTTATACTTAAGATAAAAGAGTTTAACCGGCATTAGATAATGCTCCTTATATAACAAGAATTAAGGTTTTTTGCCTTGCTTATTAATTCACGCTAAATTTTAATGAGCATTGAATATATTAGACATGTGATGGAACCTGCTGATAATAGATCTGAGAATATACGGATATTTATTTCAGGATTTTTTTTGTTGATGAAGGGTGTTTCAGATTGTTTGTCGTTTTTGATATTTAAAAATAAAACACCACAATTCATTCAAACTTGTTATAATTACTATTAAATTAAAGAGTAGGTCTTAAATTCTTTTATTATTACAATAACACATTAATATTAATTTTTTGTGTTTTTGTTAATAAAGTACATCTTAGTAGACTCAAAGAACCTGTGTTTGATTTAAAAATTAATACATTAATTAAAATGGAGTTCTACAAATTAAATTTTAAATCAATAAATATCTTAAATTATTATTTATTAACAATAAATAATAATTTAAGATATTTATTGTTATGTCTGTAAGTGCGCACCATCCACTTCTTCTTTTTCATTTAGTCTGGCACTTAAATTTTCGATCACTCGCTGGAGCATTTATCTCAACATGTATGGAAATATGGAATTTGTTTTATTAATGCGGTAGTCAGTTTGTGGTACCCTAATATCTCATTTAAATTTAAATTTCACCACTATTTCTTAGTCAGTAAGTTTTTTTTTATAGTTGAAATATTATTCACTAAGTAAAACTTGAATTATAAAAAAATATTGAATTCTGGACACTTACAGGCCTTATGACCTGCTATAAACTAGACCAGTTTCTCTTTATATACCTACGTGTAATATTTACCATTCTACCCATAAATGACAACCACACAAATTTCGGAAGTCACATTTATGCTGTTATTATAAAATATGCCATTTTTAATTTGAGTTTTACTTGGTTAATACCACTTATGGTTAAAATCTACTGTGACACGTTTTTGCATGCATTCCGCTTCAATTTCAAACACCGTATGATGCGGAATGCATCGAAAAACGTGTCACCGTAGATTTTAAGAAATTATAGTATTTACATAGTAAAACTTAAATTAAAAATGTATAGATTTTACCACAAAGCGACTGCCGAATCAATTAATGAAATAAAATATGCTGTTTCTTATGATTTTTTACTAGTCGTCTTTAATGATGTCGTACGCTGAACTTTTTATAATTTTTTTTAAGTCATCTTTTTTTCTTACATCCATGATCGATAATAGATGCAAACTTTATATGCATAAATGCCAAACAATTTTTGAAACACATAAACCGAAGAATCAAATACCCATCTACGTTGAATTCAATTATCTTATTTCACCTGAAATACACCTGTTTTTTTCGTTATTTAAATTCAGCTTATTTATTTAATTTAAAATACAAATCGCTCACTCCTTTCAAGAACGTCATAAATCAAAAATCGTCAATTTTCAGTTGTGTATGTTTTCGGAATACCCAGAAAATGTACTATATCCTAGCAAAAGCGACATATTTTTAACTCAATATTTACCCGCTACAGGGCAGAAAGTGTTGTTTTTGCATTTTGAAGAAAAGGTATTGTTTAATTATTTTTTTAAATAAAGTAAATATTTTTCAAATGGAGAAAAAACCTTCAGGTTTTACTTTAAAAGATCTGTTGCACAGTAAAAAGTTCAGTAAGTGGCTTGATATTTATTTTTAATACATTGTATTATATTTTTAAACTTTAAAAACGTTCTCCTGAAAAATCGACTTTTTTGATTTATGACGTTCTTGAAAGGAGTGAGCGAAATATGTAATTAGTTGTCTTCCCAGCTAAATTGAATTTATTTATGAATATTTTTTTATTGAATGTTTAGATTATTTATGCATACTGTAGCTTGCATATGAAACTGAGAGAACATAGTTAATACACACCCTTAAAAATAATAAGGTATAACCAAACCACTAATATATGTATATCGTAGTCATACAGGAGAATGTGACCAAGTGCATTTTTTTTACAAAAACGTGATAATTGACTATTTGATATCTTCCTAGCTTAATATTGCCCTGAAAAAATCCCAAAGGATTTAAACGAGGAAGTTGACTTGTTAAAAACTGTATTGATGTTTATTTTCTTGCCAAGCAAAATTGGCTCTCCTGAACATTTTACGTTTTGTCAGTTGGTCACTTTCTCCTGTACGACTACGATATATAACTAACTTACTAACCAACCATCACGCCACTTCCCCATAGGGGAAGAGAGACTAGAACGCCACACCACTCTGTTTTCGCAACCGTTCTTCGCCTCTTCTCCTGACCAGACCATTTTCAAGTATTTGACATACCTGATTATATCAAGTTTTTATCGGTCTTCCTCTGCTCCTTTTTCCAACTACACTCGCTTCATAAATTTGATTTACCGTTCATTCCTCACTGATTCGTTCCACAAGTTCAAACCATATCAACACACCGTTCTTAATTGTATCAAAAATGCGTACGTCAACATTGCATTCTCTCCTTATTTCGCCATTAGAACATTTATAATAGGTACATAGTTTAGCAGCACATTCATCTGAGGGATCACTTTCGACTGCATTCAGTCTGCGGTCATCTTTCTTCTGCAAACTCTATACGTACTTGTATGTGTATATATATATTTATATTTATATATATATATATATATATATATATATATATATATATTGTATATATATATATATATATATATATATATATATATATATATATATATATATATATATAGATATAGATATATATATAGATATAGATGTATATATATATATATATATATATATATATATATATATATATATATATATATATATATATATATATATATATATATATAGATATAGATATATATATATATATATATATATATATATATATATATATATATATATATATATATATATATATATATATATATATATATATATATATATATATATATATATATATATATATATATGTTTTACTCATTCGTTTTATGTTTTAATAAAGTAAATATAGGTTAATAAGAATAACACCGTTTGCATATTTTTTTTTAATTCAAACATTTTAATATATCTTCAATAACTATTATTTTGTATGTTTTTTATTTAACATTATTATGCACTGAATGGAATGTACCTTCGTATACTTTTTTGTAATACTTATAAAATAATATGAAAACACATTTCTAGATCAATTGAATTGTTCCTACTGTTTACTCTAAAAAGACGCATTTATAATACAATAATGTAAATAAAATATCACAAATAAATGTCTCAAAATAATGAACAGGCTTTAACGCTAGACAAGTACTGAAATCACAGATCCGTTTGTATAACTTCGTTATAATATCGACGCACTTAATGTACGAAAAATGAAAGTAACAAAATGACTAGATCATGTTATTTTGCTTTGCAACTTATAATTAAAACGTGTAAAAAAATCACTAATTAAAAGCACCTCTATTTTAAAATATGTTTGAGATCGTTGTTTTAAAGTTTTTCTAAGGAACGCGTGTTCGTCAGCATCTCTCTAGTCAGCCGCCAAACTTGCTTGGCTGCGTTCTCCAGAGCGCTGGGCGACTTTCCTTTGAAGAGATCAAGGTTTGGAAGAAAGTAATGAGGGCATCTTCTGCACTGAAGACACGAGATCAACTGAAGGAATATCCCGTTTATTCTGTCTCCTACGCTCGCTTCGTCCCATTCGAGTTCTCTGGGATGTTTTTCGCACTCGTAAAGCAGCAGGGTCTTCATGTGATACCCCGTAACTGGGTTACCCGGCAAATCCAGATGCCTGTCTCGCAGCGTCTTCAAAATGCTCAGGCATCGTCTTCTGCAGCCTCCCTGCAACAGTCGGTTCTCCGCTTCCAAGAAGGAAAGAACCCACGCGTCTCCTTCCATCGCTGACTGCTTTCCTTGTAGGGCTATGCATTCCTTGGATAATAGGTCGAACCCTTCCGTTTTGACCTCAGCAACTAGGTTTGGGTGAGGCCAAGGGATGTGAGGTATTGGCCAGTGAGCCGCTGATCTTGGCCACACTCCGGAACATTTAAAAGCCGGTGTTATCTGCACAACGTATCTTTCTCTTATGCGCAGCTTCACTTCTGTCGTATCGGCGATCATTTTGACCGAGTCTCTGTATGAGCACTTGTCGCAAGCTTGAGCTACAAGTGTCTGAAAGCGAGACCTGATCTTCCTCGCCGATAAGTATCCCGAAGCCGTGATAAACTCCACCCATAGAGACATCGACCTCTTTCTTCCGTCGCTCAGTTTCAAAACGGCACATCCGGGAAGAGATCCATCGTCCACGAAGTTGAACACTCCCATCTGGTTCAGGTACAAAACCACTTCGAACTCTCCCGGTGAAATTACTTCAAGGCCTTCATACTTGCCGTTGCACTCTGTTAGGGAAGAGATGAACCTCGGTTCTTGCACTTCGACTTCTTTCAAAACGTCCTGCACGATCTTACAGACCTCTCTTATCGTCTTGGAGATCTGACCCATCCTCGTCTGGACCCTTTCCGCGTAGTACTTATTCAGTTGGTAGAGCATCTTGGACTGCGCCGCCATCATGTCCGCCGGGACCAGCATCTCGTTAGGTGCTTTTGTTTCTAATCTACGTACATATTTACAAAGCGACGATTGATATTCCCCATTTCGTTTGCCGTTTTGTCGGCGATTCGCACCGCTTCCCAACTGTATCGCGTCCGCTTGTTGACTGACAACCGGTTTTGCGCGGCTCGAGGTGGGGGGGGAGTGGAGGGGGTATAAATGGGCGGAGTCTACGTTCCCTCTCCCGTGAATAGTCCGGGAATAGATTTATAGTCCCGTGAGAAGGCGGCCCTATCGATCGGGTCGGGACGAAACTCCTCCCACGTTTCTCGCTGTACGGACGTATTTTTACATACTTACTTACGGTTCCCGCAAATGTATGGCCGGCAGGGCAGATCCAAGTACCTATATATTTTATTGTTTTTATTTAACGAGGAGGTATGGAGGAATCCGAAACTAGCGTCCATAAAACGCTGTAAAAATACTTCTGTCTTTGAATTCTTTGAATTACAAAAAGTTCCCAGTTTATGTGGCTAACATTTAATTAAATTACGCATCGCTTAAGTAAAATCCTCAATACTTAAGTAAATAATCATCAAAGTAAATAAGATGTTTTTAACAGATCATAAATATACTTATCTACATATTTTGGTTTTTACCCATAAAAACAATATATGATTCCAATAATTTGTTTTAACAATTTTTTAAATTTAATATACACGAATTATTGCTGCTCGCTGATAGTGTTTAAAGGAGACGTGTATTTACCAGTGCTTACTATTTGTTATTTTATTCTTATTTTATGTTATAAGACTATTTGTTTTAAGACTTTTTGTTTCTCTATTAGTGTATTTATTAGTGTATTTTTATATTAGATACTGTATATATGTATTATCTTAAAGGCTTCAGCCGTTCAATAAATAAATAAATAAATCAGTGATTTTTTTTTTCAATAAATTTATACTTGTCAACACATTATTTACACGGGAATCTAAATTATTTCTAATATTTCGGTGGTATGGACATGTGGAGCGAATGGATAGCGAGAGAATGACTAAGAAAATATATGTGGCGAATGTGAGAGGGAAAACAGAACGTGGACGACCGAAAAAGACTTGGCACGATCAGATCAATCAGAACCTAAAATCTGGCGGTGTCAAAAGTCTGCGTAATCGGAGGGCATGTATGACTAGATGTATGGATGTGAAGCAGGCGAGGAGTGTATGTCAGAACAGAAGAGTGTGGCGTTCCATCCTCTCTGCCTACCCCTGCGGGGAAACGGCGTGATGGTAGTAGTAGTAGTAGTAGTAGTAGTGAAATTAATCAAATCGAAATTTAAAGTTGACTTCAATTTTTTTAATTTAAATTTTAATCACCGAGTAGCACATGCTTGCAACTGTCAAAAACTGAATTCTACAAACTATTTCTGCTGATTCAAACATACGTATGAAAATCGGAGAATTTTAATTACATACGTATTTTGAAAAATGTAACAAATTAAATCGAAATATATATTTTTTGTAAAAATATTATTAAAGTTACGCTCTGAACATCACATACCTACAACTGTCAAAAACTGAATTTAACGAAACATTTCTGCTGATTCAAACTCAAATATACAAACCCGAGAATTCGAATTAGGTACACAATTTAAATAGTGAAATGAATTCAATTGAAATATATGTTTTGTTAAAATGGCCTTACATAAATTTGCCAAATATTACTAAAGTTACGTACATAATATTACACACTTACAACTGTAAAAAACTGAATTTAACGAAATATTTCTGCTGATTCAAACTCAAATATACTAATATCAAACTCAAATATACACAATTTAAATAGTGAAATGAATTCAATTGAAATATATGTTTTGTTAAAATGGCCTTACATAAATTTGCCAAATATTACTAAAGTTACGTACATAATATTACACACTTACAACTGTAAAAAACTGAATTTAACGAAATATTTCTGCTGATTCAAACTCAAATATAAAAACCCGAGAATTTGAATTAGGCACTCAGTAAAATAAATTCAATTGAAATATACGTTTTGTAAAAATGGCCCTGCATAAATTTGCCAAATATTACTAAAGTTACGTACATAATATCACACACTTATAACTGTCATAAACTGAATTCCATAAACCATTTCTGCTAATTCAAAATCACATACGCAAACCGGAGAATTTGAATTACATTATTTAAATAGTGAAATAAACTAAATCAATATGTACATTTTAGCCAAATAGTATTAAAGTTACGCACAGAATATCACACACTTACAACTGTCAAAAACTAAATTCCACATAACGTTTCTGCTGATTCAAACTCAAAAATACCTTCATTAGATAATTGATTCGGCAGTCACTTTACAGTCGTATCTATCCATTTTCAATTTAAGTTTAACTTGTTAATTACAGCTATGTCTAAAGTTTAATTTTAAATAAAAAATACCATTAATCAGTCTTGAAAAAGAAGCGGTTAGCTTCGAAACCGGTAGACATTATATATATATATATATATATATATATATATATATATATATATATATATATATATATATATATATATATATATATATATATATATATATATATATATATATATATATATATATATATATATATATATATATAAGCTGTAATTAAATATTTATGGTGATTTTAAAACAAAGTTATATTTTACAACATTTTGAGTGTGTCCAAATACTTGTTCACAAATCTGGATTATCTCCAATTATAGGATTTATTTTTCATATTATTTTTTGACATCTCATCGAAGATGAAGAATAATAATATAAGAGTTTCTGCTCAATAAAAAGCTTATTTTCAACTCACCAATAGATGTCTCTAGTGAAGTTCTATTGAATCAAGAACAAGGCTTCTAAAGTGGTTCATATTTATATATAGAACTTCCAAAAAATTGAGTGGTGTGGTTGTCAATAATAGGTAGAATTTGTGAATGTTACACGTGTGTAAAGTGATCACTTAAACCAGCCTATGACGGTTGACAGCCCCGTAAATTCCCAGACTTCCATATTCTCCTTCATCTTTGATGAGATGTCAAAAAATAATATGAAGTTATATTTTAATTATAAAATGGAAAATCACAAAGTTATTGCTTCAAGTATAAATTATATCAATAATACCCATTTATAAAATGGAGAATTTAACCATATGAAATGAAGAAATAAATTCAATTGAATTATAAAGTTGTACCTCATAAAATCAGTTAGTTGCGTTTGCCCACGCTTCGTGGCTTCATGAAATAATGATACGAAGGCTTGATAGTTGATTCGCCTTTATCTGGTGACCACTCGCTACCGGCCGATTTCCATTTTATCTCGCCTCGGCTACCAGAATTCATCATATTACAATATTCTGCTTTGATGTTTTATTCATAGCCAGTTCTCGCTACTTGCACACTTCGTTATATTTATTTCCTCGTTAATCCTTTCGTATACCGCGTTTGTTTGTGATCAAACAATAATACAGTAAAACCTCGATGTGACGTACCTCTATTTAGCGGATTTCGGGTATAACGGACAAAAATCTGGTAAAATGTAGAAAAAAATATTATCTTCAAGTTAAGTGCTTTTCAAGTGTCGCCGTATGCAAAGGTTTGTTAGCGGCTATGATAATCACAAATTTTGTCTGAAAACTTCAAAAGTGCAAACAAAACTTAATACAATTCATATTAGGAGCACTAACTTTGTGATTTTCCATTTTATAATTAAAATGTAACTTTGTTTTTAAACCACTATGAAATCACTATATAGTGATTTTAAAACAAAGTCACATTTTAATTATAAAACCTAATACCTTTTCATAAGCAAGATTACCGAAAACACATTTGTTTGCTAAATCATTTCCACTATCTTCTTTTCCTCAATTCATTCACAGTGAAGCGCCCTTAAATATGAGCGTGAGTTTTTTTTTCTTGAAAAAAAAAACTCACGCTGTATAAATTATTCAATTCAATTCAATTTATTTAATAAAAAAATAATATATACATTACAAACAATATTCAAGGCGTATATATTATAATAAAAGTAAGCAATAAGACTTAAAGGTGTAGAAGAATCCCGCTTCGGAAAACTCCTTCGGACACATGGAACAGATCAACATCCAATGTGATATTGTTTAACATAGCGGTAGCTCTTCCTACAGGCATAACCATCGGCAGGTTGGTCCTGTGTATAGGAATGTGAAACAATCTATGCCGACGCTGTCTTAGGTAACTATCGGGAACATACAGACCAATGCTCTGGATAATTTCAAGATTTTCGATCATACCGCGCAACAATCGATAAAAATGCGTAATCATATACACATTCCTTCTAGTCTTTAAACTATTGTAGCCAAGCATACCCTGGAGAAACTGGGTCGGGTAGAGCCAAGGATAATAGCCGTACTCTCTCATGTAGAGATACCTCAAAATCTTCATACCTCAAATTTATTATTATCATTATTACCGAAAGCAAGCGCGTCGATATCAAACAGTAACATCACTTCACGACGAGTTTCCGAAGATGATAACGGACATCCATTTTTTTTATAACATTATCATCATTATCTTATTATTATTATTATTATCCATGTCTTTATAAGCGCCTTTAGGTAGTATTTTACGAAAATGTTGCTATACAAAATATCCAAATTATTATTATTATTATATCGGCTTTAACGGACACTCCCTCCCGTCCGTTATATTGATGTTTTACTATCCTTTTTGTGACTCAAATTTTGCCGCTTCCTGGGCAAAACCAAAAACGATCTACACATCCGAAACTGATGAGTTTATTTGGTGCATACCACTTTTTATTAAAAACTATTGTGACACGTGTTTCGATGCATGCAATATCATTATCAAACACCGTATACGGTGTGGATTCTATATTTTCATCTTAGTAACTCTTTCGTCTCTATCAACATATCCATAAGAAACATGATTCTTTTTTCTATCAATGTAAGTTAGTAGTTTCAAATCCAAAGGGTTAAATATTTTTCGTTTTGTATGATTGTTGTCTTAATTTGAGCAATTCTCATTGTTTTAATGCTTCATTTACATAACAATCTACATAACTCAACTAACAATAGTAATTCAGAATGATAATTGTTTTATTATTGTAAATTATATCTTCATATCTATACTCATACCCACGTTCGTAAATACCTTAATGCTAATAATATTGGATACTTTATATATCGCCATTTCCGTAAAATACTACGTCACGAGTGCTTCGATTAAATGTATTCTAAAAATCTGTGATTAAGTTATCAAAAAAATCTACAATACAAGTACAACGTTTTTATTTATTTAAACTTCATGTACAGAAAATAAAAAGTACATTGGCGGGCTTATTGCTAAAAAGCAATATCTTCCAACCGACCAAAGACGGACTAGTGATATTGATCAAAACGTTTGATACCATATATAGCCGTTTGCAATCAGAGGGTAGATAGTACTTGAACATTTAAAAAACATAAATTACAAATTGACATTTAAAAAAAACATAAATTACATATTAATATACCAATTACCAATTAACAAAAGACGATAGTAAGGAGGGCAAAGGAAGAAGGGAGTTTAGGGAAGGAGGTAGAGGGAGGAGGTTTGATCGACAGTTAGGATTCTAATGACAGATAGTAATGTCTCAGACGTTTTTAAAAGTTTTACGTTTGTAAAACGTTCCTCGATTTTCGCATAAAATAGATCCCAAAAACTTTAAAAACTAGAGAGATGCAAAAAAAATCAAACCTACAATTTGTAAAAGTATTTTATACCATACAAACGACCTTATAGTCGAGTAATAAATTTCTTTTTCTTCGTATTAACACGACAGTTTCTCAGTTTTTCACTCATATTTTTAAATTTTAAAAGAGTGAAATATTGAAACCTAAACAAATAAATGGTATTTCTAGAATTATTGGTCTAAAAAATCAGTTTTTATTGTACTAGAACTGCCTGCCTTGTATTTTATTTCATCAATTGATTTCGCAGTTACTTTGTGGTTATTATTTTTAATTTAATTTTTACTCGGTAAATACCACTATTCCTTAAAATCTATTGTGACAAGGTGTTTGAACGTGATGCGGAATGTATCGAAACACGTTCACAATAGATTTTAAGATATAACGGTATTTACCAAGTAAAATTTAATTTTAAAAAATATTTTGTATATTATTGATGGGCACCTTCTTCTATTTATTTATTCAAAAATATTACATTATGAGTCACATATATTATATTATATTCCCGATGAGTAATTTCCATTACTCATTTCGGATACTAGCATATTAAATCTTCCTTTATTTTCGAACGTCCTACAGGACTCGATGGCGTGATATCGTTACAAGATATAAATGAAGCAGTAAATAGTTAGCTTATGGCATAATATATATATATATGGCCATGGGTGTGTTTTGTCACACAGAGCATGCGCGGTGCGCAAATACTTAGGTAGGTACCGAGATAAAAGTAATGGTCGAATGCGTCTAGAGAATCAACTACACTACTACACGACCAAGAAGTCGGCCATTTTATATATTAACTTTCAATGGACAGTGATAAAGGATCTATCTACATACAGATACATAAAATATATAGATAGTCCTCGACTTTCGGACAATTCGCTCTTTCACAAATAAAAAAAAACGAATTTTTACTCGACGTTGCAATAATTTTTCGCTTGCATGCACTCACCGAAAGATGCTATAAAAATATTTTAAATAAAATAAATACCTGTTTGAAAATATTACATTCCTCTACTTTCGAACATTCATCGTTCGCACTTTTTCTGGGACCTATTGTTAGCGAAAATCGAGGGACTCCTATACATCTTTATGGCTTATATCGATACGCACCGTATATATAATTATATAGTCAGCACGCTTGGCTACCGTACCGGAGGTCCCAGGTTCGATTCTCAGGGGGTGTGAAATAAACATGAACGATTCTTTTACTATTCAATTTATTCAATACTACCCTGGACTGGTACCTACATGAAGTGAAGGGCTGATCACCTTTCCTTCATGTGTTAACGATCAAAATAACACTGCGTTTATATTATGCAGTGCCCTATGCACCATTGGGTGTGGATAAGGGTCTGAAGAAGAAGATATTCCTTGAGTTAGTATTATACGAAAATGATGGTGTATAAGTTATGCGATATTATTATTATTGTTAGCTCAAAACAGGCGTCTATCACCTGATGTTTTAATCATGATAAAAGTGCTTCCCACCTAGAAAAGAAACTGATTAACGAGTGATCTATTGGTCAATTGGTCTGTCTTCCATCGCTCTTGACCTACGAATGCATCGATAACTCCACTTCCCTTATCTACCCACTTGAGATGTTCGCTCGCGAGATGGAGACACGCGTGATTTATGAAACGTCTTGTTATCAATGCGTGTACTTAGCGAGTGTGTGATGACGGCGCTAATGGTGTGTTTTAATCAGGCGTCTGCGACAAGGTACGAGTACCTACATACTTTGGTGCGTTATGGAATGATATATTCCTGCATGATCAAAACTGCAATCGGATGCATCCGTTCGCACGTCAACAACATTGGATTTATGCGCTACGGTTACTTTGAAGTTTTTTTTCACTCTTATGTTACTTAAATAATGCCTTAATCAAAGGAAACATTCACAACATTTAGACTGTGTCGGAATACTTGTTCACAAATCTGATTTTCTCCACTTAGGAGTTATTTTTACATTTTTTACATCTCCACATAGATAATAAAAATAAAAAACCCTTATCCCCACCCAATGGTGCATAGGGCACTGCGTCATATAAACGCAGTGTTATCTTGATCATTTACACATTAAGGAAAGGTGATCAGCCCTCCGCTTCAGGTACCAGTCCAGGGTAATATCAAATAAATATGACAGTGAAAAAATCACTTATATTTATTTTACCCCCCTTGGGAATCGAACCCGGGACCTCCAGAACGGTAGCCGAGCGTGCTGACCATTACACTACGGAGGTGGACGATACCACATAGATGAAGAAGAATATTGTAGTCTAGCCATTTACAGGACTTACGACCAGTTATAGGCTGTTAAAGTGATCACTTTACACACCTGCAACATTCATATTCATGACATGACGTTCCATGATTGAATAAATAAAAGTTTTCGAAATCCAATCATCGATGGCTACTTGTGAAACATTGTAAATATGTATTTTTATAAAAATCAATGAAACAACATTGCAATCGATAACGTGACATCGCCTGTCAAGAAGCTCGCTGTCTACCATGAGCAGTGCTCAGTATTATGGAATTGGGGTAGCGATCAACAGATAGCGCCGCCATTACCATAAAAATGTTTTTGCCTGTCGCAGGTAAAATCGAATGCGACGTTGTGTTAAAATTTCAAACCAATCGGATGACAACTCTAGAATATTTAAGATTTTGAACAAATGAACATATCGCTCACTCCTTTCAAGAACGTCATAAATCAAAAAACTTGATTTTTCAGGAGAACGTTTTTAAAGTTTAAAAATATAACATAATGTATTAAAAATAAATATCAAGCCAGTTATTGAACTTTTTACTGTGCAACAGATCTTTTTAGATAAAACCTGGAGCTTTTTTTCTCAATTTGAGAAATATTTAGTATATTTAAAAAAATAATTAAACAATGCATTTTCTTCAAAATGCAAAAACAACATTTCTGCCCTGTAGCGGGTATATATTAAGTATAAAATATGCCGCCTTTGCTGGGATATAGTACATTTTCTGGGCATTCTGAAAACATGCACAACTGAAAATTGACGATTTTTGATTTATGACGTTCTTGAAAGGAGTGAGCGATATATCTACATTTTTTATTTATTTTCGATACATAAGAATTTATTATAGATATGATTTGATTTTTTCGTCTTGCGTACATAAGTACGCAGGCGTGTGGCTGAATAAAAATAAAAATAAATGTTTTTAAATTTGAACAAATGCTTATGGGCGCCTCCACGAAATATGCCATCAGAGCAACATATCATAAAAAATCGTAAAAGCTTCGTCTAGTTTAACGATTTTTTAATTTGTCTTCTTTATGTCCGTTATTTTGCGGAAGAAAAATGGCACAAATTCGAAGAATTTTGTCAAAACGAGAGCGCGCCCACGCGTATGAGCGTTTTTGAAAAAGCATTTTAGCAAAGTTATGGCGGATAATAAATTCGTGCCAAAATTTAAGGCGGTGCTGCTCGTACGTTTTGAAGTAGGTATAAGAAAACACAATGTCATGATTTTTTTACATCTTTCCCATTTTCTCATAATATGCCCATACGTTCAATTTTTTTGTTTTTTTTTTTTTAATAAAAGCGACTACGACAGTTTTACGTGATCGAATTCTGTGATCACGCACAGATCAAGCACACCGATCCGAAGAAAGACGGCCAAAAGCACAAGCCGATCCAAGCCGATCATCCTTTTTATCATGCTAACCGGACTGCCGGACAGTAAAATTCCGTGTAGTGCACAAGCGCCTTAAGGGCGATCGTCCACTACCCGGATTTTGACCCTCCGGCAGTCCGGTTTTGAAAAATGAAAACGACTACGACAGTTTAGCGTGATCGAATTTAGGCGCAACGTGTTCACGCACCGATCAAGAGCTCCGATCCGAAGAAAGAGGGACAAAAGCATTAGCCAATCCAAGCCAATCGTCGTATTAAAACGCTAACTGACGTGCCGGACGGTAAAATTACACGGAATCACACGGGATTCCGGGTAGTGGACAAGCGCCCTAACCGCACCCAATAAACTATTATGGGTATAGTTTATAATTTTTCTTCTTCTTCTTCTTCTTCTTCTTCTTCTTCTTCTTCTTGGCTTAGGCCTTGTGGTCTATTTTAGAGAGGGATTAGTAGCGTCCTGCGATATCGATTCCCAGTTCAGTCCATTACCTTGGTCTAGAATTACATGAAAGTGTTCAAGATGGAAAATGATCTTAATTATTATCAAATACCATAGACGCCATTAACTATATTATTATAAGTACCCAAAATCATCTAATTCTTTCCTTCCTTCTTCCTGGATCCATCCCAACTTATCGTCTTTGTAGACTGTTGGGGTCAGCTCTCTTCGTCCTCAGGTTGTAGGTCCTTCTATCATGTACAAAGTCACCTAGGCCAAGCCTTTAAATCATGTTATCTTTCTGCAGCATCCATGATTTTTTGGTCATCCTGTAGATAGATGTCTTTTGAAAAAAATCCTAGGCGATAAAAATATTTTCAATCTGTTAAAATTACATTTTGAAACCGTTTCATTCACTCGCGTCCGTAAATATGAGGCATCTGTTAAAAAATAGTAAAATATATCAACTCTGGTGGCAAGAGAGTTTCAGAAACAATAAAATATCTAAACATTCCTTTTAACTAATGGACTTAGACCATCATTCAATCATTCCAGATTTTTTAATGAAAATATTTAAGAAAATTCATTGCGTGGGTTAAAAAAAACGATTAAAAAAAACATCTCGGACGTTTTGTTACTAAGTAAAATATATAATACAGATAAAGTTCATAGATGAGTTGGCAAAAGAAGGATGAAAGTAGACTGAATGCAGTCGAAATGCGATCTCTCAGACGAATGTGCGGTAAAATGATAAATGTTCGAATGGTGATATAAGGAAATAGTGCATGGCTGAAATAAGCATTATCGATAAAATTAAGAAAGGTGTGTTAGCATGGTTTGGGCATTTGATTCGAATGAGTGAAGAAAGAACACTAAAACCAATCTTTTAGGCGAATGTAGTTGGTAACAGAAGCAGACGAGACCGAAGAAAACTTGGCAAGAACAAGTATTTTAAATACTTGGAAGTGGTCAGGTCAGGAGTTGAAAAAATCGGTGGGTATGTATAAGGAGATGCATTAAAAATATGGAAAAGGCGAATATTGTTTGGCAAGGCAGAATGGTGTGGCGTTTTATTCTCCCTGCCTACCCCTGCGGGAAGCGACATAGTGGTTAGTTAGTTAATTTTGAATTATGGTATATAGTCATGTTAAGAAAAGTGTAGGTATTTTTACGTATAATAGTATAATAATTACGTACTTGAAGAAACGATTACTTATTTGAGTTGAAAATAATATGTAGGTCTAAAAATTAAAAAAAATATATTCCCATGCTGTTTTTAATTTTTCTATTTTCTAATTTTACTGCTCTTTCCATTCAAAAAATTCCTTCGGCGAGGGTTTCGAACACAAAAAAATAACCAAAGTTCATACCACTCAGTAATTATGTCGGAAATGTATTAGGAGCACATGCCGCGCTAGGAGGAAAGGCACTTCCGAGGGACGAGATGGAATGACAATAATATCGCTTACTTTTGCTCTCGATTTCATTTTATTATGCCGCCATGCGTATAGAAAAACAAATAAGCGCACTCCGCTACCGGCCCACTGCAGAAATGCAAAATGGCACCTTGTTTTGTTAATTAATGTTATGTGGGGTTTATCACGTTGATCAACACTAGATTGTCTACATTTACATACACAAGAAGTTGCGTTTATCACTTAAAAAACAAAACTCGTAACAGGCAAATAAGATATCTCAAAAATTAAATTGCACGCTATGAGCTTACTCATATGACAACGATTTTTAAAAAAACTAAATAACAGCAGATTTTTTTATGTTCTCAACACTGCTGTAATTATTTTATAATTTTTTTTTATATAATAAGAATAATAATAATAAAATCCTTATCCGCACCCCAATGGTGCATAGGGCACTGTGTCATATAAAAGCAGTGTTATCTTGATCGTTTACACATGAAGGAATGGTGATCAGCCCTCCGCTTCAGGTACCAGTCCATGGTAATATTGAATTAATTAAACAGTGAAAAAATCACTTATATTTATTTTACCCCCCTTGGGAATCGAACCCGGGACCTCCAGAACGGTAGCCGAGCGTGCTGACCATTATTAAACTACGGAGGCGGACAGTTTTTTTATATACCTTTGTTTATATTAAGTTAATATAGATTTTTTTTAATGTATTTGAAGAGAACTCCACCGACAAGACATAGGTATAAGGTGACTTGGTGGATCTCGGCAATGTAAAATGTTAATTATGTTTATAAATTCGTAAAGAAATGTATTCATTATGCACTTATACAAATAAATGAAATAAAAAAAAGACAAAAAAAATTGTTTAAAAAATACATGCTGCGTCAAAAAACTTTGAAATCGTTTAAGAGACAAATAGAAATTGATCTATTCAAATTTAAAAAAAATGTTATAAAAACTGTTAGACGTTGATATATCCCAATTATATTACTTTGCACATTCTTGCAAAAAAAAGTAATGCACAAATCGTTGATGGAAAACGCACCATTTCGCGTCTCGCATCCAGCCGGGTTTCTTGGTGACTTCCCGCGGAGAATGCGCCTCATCTCCTCCCGAATTAGCGACCACTTAGGAGAGCATAAATTACCCTGACGCTCCCTCGAGCAGTGACGGCCCGTAAAATTAAGACGTGGCGCCGAAGAGAAAAAATCCCAGCCAACAATTTTTACCTTATATTTTCTATGTTCCCTACTCTCTGTACCGAATCGCGAATCACAACGATATTCAGAAATGCATCTGCAGTGAAGGATGCAGTAATCGCAGCATTTCGAGTGGTTCCAAATACCTATTCACAAATCTGGATTATCTTTAATTACTGGAGTAAATGAAGAATAATATGCATGTTTGGGCATTTACAGGGTTTACGACCGTCATAAGTTAGTTTGAGTTATCACTTTACACACGTGTAACATTTACCAATTCTACCCATGATTGACAATCACACTACATAATTTTCGGAACCCCTAGTTATAACACTGCTTATTGTATTCGTACGTGATATATAAAAATATTATTTCATAATTAAATACTCGTATATTTTCATAAATCGCTCACTCCTTTCAAGAACGTCATAAATCAAAAAACTTGATTTTTCAGGAGAACGTTTTTAAAGTTTAAAACTATAACACAATGTATTAAAAATAAATATCAATCCACTTATTGAACTTTTTACTGTGCAACACATCTTTTTAGGTAAAACCTGAAGGTTTTTTCTCCATTTGAAAAATATTTAATATATTTAAAAAAATAATTAAACAATACCTTTTCTTCAAAATGCAAAAACAACATTTTCTGCCCTGTAGCAAGTAAATATTAAGTAAAAAATATGCCTCTTTTGCTGGGATATAGTACATTTTCTGGGCATTCCGGAAACATGCGCAACTGAAAATTGTCGATTTTTGATTTATGACGTTCTTGTAAGGAGTGAGCGAAATGTGTCGGTGAAAATTATAATAAAGTGTACCTTTTTAAATTTTTATTGTAAATAATTTTTTTATTAAGGAAAGGCCTTGTTTAGTTGATAGCAAAATCTGTGATTTTCAAATTTAGTCAGCAGTAATATGTATGTTTTTCTTATTTCTTTCATCTAGCAAAGAAAAATCTATAATTATCAACTTTTATTAATAACTAATCTATGTTTTTCAACTTTTAATAGCTGAATCTACATATTTTTCTAGCCAAAATTCATTTCACCATTCTTTATAATAGCAGTATTGATAATTTGCAAATCTCGAACAGTTATCTACCATTGTAAAGCTAAAGATTGTGCATTTATTTTACCCGTAAACTAATAATCGGTTTCTTAAATATGAATTATAATGATTAAAGAAAACACTTGTTTTTTACCACTTGAGTTTTATTATAGACTACATGTTTCAGAAGTTAAACTTCCCCAACTTGACTTACCCCCTCCCCCTAACTTTCCCCTCTCCTTATTTATAGAACAATTTTATATTTTATATTTTAGTTAGTATACAGACCTGAATTATGGAAGTTTAACTTCTGAAACATGTAGTCTATAATAAAACTCAAGTGGTAAAAAACAAGTGTTTTCTTTAATCATTGTAATATGTCTTACCACAAAGTTAATGCCGAAACAATAAATAAAATATGAATTATAATATTTTTACTTAGTATAACACAGAAAAATCTGTTTTTATATTATATAAATTAATCAATTAATGAATACCGTCTTGATACTTTGTGGACATTACTGTAGTACTATGTTATGTATATCCGCCCTATTTATATTTAACGACATGCACTAGGTTTAGAGCATAGGTGTACAACTCATCATCATATATCAGGCTATATCTGCGCCTCTCGCTGTTGAGTTTAATAGCTCATTAGCAACTAAGTACTCTGAGATTATTGGCATGCTTCAGTTTATTAGAAGTACGAGTTTAAAACATTTTATGTACCCTCAAGATGTATGCTTGCCTGGTAATAAAAAATATATATACGCTCATAAATTTATTGTAGTTTTGTAACAATGTGTATTTTTTACGGGATTTTAAAAATGTACCGCGAATTGAACTGTATTCTATTATATATGTACATTTTTTGAGGCCACCTTTTATTTGATTTCATTGTATAATACTCCTACGCCCTATATTATAAAAGCTCCCTTGTAAAAACTTATCCCTTTTCAAAAGATATCTCAATCTTTTCAACGTTCTTTATATAAAATATTTTTAAGTATGTACCTACATATTGTTTATGACCCGGACTTAATCTTCGTAAAGCCGATATCACTGTATGTTACCCTGGTATTTTTTTTTTTTTTTTATATACCGGATTTGTCACGATTGGGTGAAAAATTCTTTCATCTGTCGTCTTTTGCTCCTTATTCTCAACTAGATGTGCATAAGGCACTGTATTAAATTAATTTAGTGTTATCCTGGCCGTAAATAAAAATTGTCAAATATTGTAGTCTCAGATTAATCGTTAGTTATTTAAATTGTTATATATTAGTTCCCCGACACATTAAATATGATTAGTTTAAATGTTTGTTTAAAATATGTTTTTCTTGAAAATCTCTGATTTATTTGCTATAGCAGCCGACAATAATTACATTTTAATATTTTTTTTCATTTTCTATTAAATTTAATGTTCCCATTAAAAATTATGTACCGGTAAAAATAATCTTGTATAGGTACATCGCGCGTCGCGTCAGGATGCTGTCTCTAAGATAAATTCTCTTGGAAATTGCCGCAAATGGAACATGACTTGAAACCCAAACAGACGGAACTGATTACCCGCTATTTCTGTGTGCCCCTGGTACTCTCACACGGCCAAGGACCCCAAAAACAAGGAAAATAAACACATAATTTTAATAAAATCAGTGTCAAACATGGTATGAACAGTTTTTATTAAGATTAAAAGTTTTTAATATAATAATAGCTAATGCGATGCATTTTTAAAATAACCCGGAAACATTTTTTACACATCTTTTTTTAACACTAAAAATTTAATGACTAACTTTAAATATATATTTTTACCTCATTGATGTATAAATCAACATCTTTAGCTCGAATAAATACTTATTTTTTTTTTACAAAAATGTTAATAAAATTAGTATATAACCACTCACCGAGATTTTTACGTCTACCGGTTTCGAGACGTACCCGTCTCTTCGTCAGGACAATCACTAACACAGCATGCAAACAATACTACCCTTCACCACCATAGCACCATTTACACACTCAAAACTACACAAATTGTCTAACACTGTGTTAGACAATTTGTGTAGTTTTGAGTGTGTAAATGGTGCTATGGTGGTGAAGGGTAGTATTGTTTGCATGCTGTGTTAGTGATTGTCCTGACGAAGAGACGGGTACGTCTCGAAACCGGTAGACGTAAAAATCTCGGTGAGTGGTTATATACTAATTTTATTAACATTTTTGTAAAAAAATAAATAAGTAAAAATGACTAACCACAAAGTAAATGCTTTAAATATTAATAATATTGAGAATAATACGAATAAATACCTTAATACTGACACCTCGAATAAATATTATTAAAATTCAATTCATACCCTTATCCGTATCCAATGGTGCATAGGGCAATGAATCATATTGACGCAGTGTTGCTCCTGCGCACTTTCAGGGAACAGTCCAGGGTAATATCAAATAAATGAAGTAACGCTAAAAAAAAATCTCAAAGAAGTCACATTGGTATTTTATCAACAATTTTTTTTAATATCACTGAAATTTCGCTTGAATCAATGCAAAAAGTTGCTCGATAAGTTTTAAATACACTTTTTTCATGATTATTTCAGTAAATTTGAATACCTAATACGTATTTGTTTGAAAATATATTTTTTCTCCGGAAACCTTTGTTTCGTTTTTAACATACGAGGTTTCTTGTCAGGATGTCGAAATTTTGTTAAATTAATATTTAAGTATTTACTACTTCTCACTTATTCGACGTAATAATAATTTGCAAACTTTGCTATTTTATTTTTGATTTTTACAATCACGTCATGAGTTCGGCTGATTAAAATGTTCGTAAATTTTAATTAGACCCCATAAAATCATCTTTTCTATGCTCGCACTCTTGTAAAAGTTGATAAAATGGTATATCGTTAATCTGTTTATGGCCCAAACCACTTGTATTTATTGGTAAGAGGTTATAAAACTGCTCCAAACGGTTAGATGCTGTGACTGAGATTTCGAATCGGGAAATAAATGTTAACCATTTTATATTCATTGCTCTACTGGTCTGTAACGAGTAACAATGTATTTGAATCGTATATCATTAGTTTATTATTCCACTGATGCATCATAAATTGACAGCAATGTGTGTAAAAAGATATCCTCTCAATTTTGGTCGTAAATATTTAAATGCCGTTCAACGGGCGATAGTATGTTCTCCTGGTCTATAACGTACCTTCTGAAGAGCGTTTGCAAAAAAAAAATAATATCCAATGTACTATTCAATTTTTGTATTTAGCTAAAACTACATATACGTAGAACAATTTTATGAACAGAGTTGTCAAAGGAATCGTTGACATGTTTCTCTAAGTATTATAAACACAATATTTACTATCGATTTGCCAGAAAATAAGGACAGATTATTCTAATTTACTAATCGCAAGTATATATTGTTTGAATTTTTTGTTATTGTTTTATATAAATAATGTTTTTTTTTAAATTTTATAAATTTCTTAATTACAATCTTGGAACTAGCGATGGTCCTTGACTTAGATATTATCCCTGCGAGATAAAATTAAGTAAAATAACAAAAGCTTATATGAGCCTTTTCCGTCCTTAGCACATAACATTTTTTAAAAGCAATTAAACAGTAAACGGTGTGTGGAAATACAAAAATGTAAAAGTTTATATTATAAGAGACAGATTGCCATATATTTTGTGTAATTTTGTATCCGAGTAGCAGAAATTTTTTGAAGATGGTTTTTCTTACAAATGTACCAGAGATGGAATAAATATGTTGCTATTCTAATAACACAATTTACGAGTGTATGTCACGAAAGAAGATGTGGTGTTCCATCTTCTCTGCCTACTCCTGCAGAGAAACGGCGTGATGGTATTAGTAGTAGTACTGCATACGAGTTTTCACAACCCTTTTCACATTTTTGAAAAATCAATTAGCAAATCCAAAAATTATGTAATTATGTATCCGGGTAGCAGAATATTATATAACATAATTCACGAGTGTATGTCAGGACGGAAGAGTTTGGCATTCCATCCTCAATACCTACCCCTGCAGTTAAAGGATTGATAGTAGTAGCAGGAGTAAATACGAGTGATTTCATAACCCTTTTTACATTTTTGAAAAATTAAATTGAAGTAAATCTCAAAATTGTATAATTTTGTATCCGGGTAGCAGAAGATTGTCGGAGATGGTTTCCCTTACAAATGTACCAGAGACGGAGTAAAATATGTTGCTAATCTAATAGCATAATTTACGACCGCAGACGTTCACTTTCCGCCACGCGTAATCCGACACCGGTTACTTACTGGCAACATTTGCACCCCGGTTAATTTGTTTGTAAGTCGGTCGCATTTTTTGCCTCCTTCCGCCTACGGCATTAGTGGGTTTCGGGACATTTTTGGATATTTTACGAGCCCGGCAATATGTTTCGGGCATATTTCAGAAAAGGATCAAGCGATGACGTGGCGTCAGCTCCGGGGAGATCTATGGGATCTTCGGCTGTTTAGCAGGATCAGTTTTACAAGAATAACAGTAAATTGGACCATTCTTCACATTTGTAGACTGCATCACGTCATATATGTCACCGTGTATTTGCAAAATAACCACACTTCGCTGCTGTATTTTTACATATATCATCGAAGAATTTATACAAAAACTGAAAATACAATTTAAAAAAAAAAACAGAAATATTTGTGTTTTTATTATTTACACAAATATTTCAATGTCAAACTATTTCTGTGACCCAAAGCGGCTCTTTATTAGAAATAGCTATCGAAATGTGGTAGAGTGGATTCGAACCGAGAAACTCTGACTTAAGAGTCCGCGACACTAACATTGGGACCACAAACCGATACATTTGGATTCACATAATACTGTAGTGTTAAGTGGGTTGATCTACAATGCTGGAGGTCCTGGGTTTGACTATTGATATTTATTTAATATCATCCCGGACTGGTACCTGAAGCGTGGGACTGATCACCTTACCTTCACGCAGTTCACGATCAAAATAACACTGCATCGATACGTTGTAGTGCCTCGTGCATCATCGGGTGCGCATAAGGGTAAAAGGAGAAGAAGAATTCTCAAACATCACTGCAATGTAAAAAGTCAATTTTGAACTGTTTCGTTTTTTTTAAAACTATGAAAATGCAATTCTTACGAAAATCATTGAGTTAGAACGGCCAAGATTATTTTTTTTGCAATTGTCATAGAAATATATATTTTATAAAATAAAATACTGACTGACTAACTAACCATCACGCCGCTTCCCCGCAGGGATAGGCAGAGATAATGGAACTCCGTACCACTCTGCAAACCTTATTCGCCTCTTCTTCATCCATGCATATTCTCATATATACCCGCCGATTCAGGAAATATATACAAATTAATAAGGTCATAAAATCGGAAATGCTTTTTCTATGTTTTGAATACGTGTAGTCAATATGTTGTGTAATGTAATATCGCTTACTCCTTTCAACAACTTCATATATCGAAAAACTAAAATTTTCAGGAGGTTGTTTTTAAAGTTTAAAAAATATTAAAAAAATGTATAAAAAAATATCAAGCAACGTACTGAACTTTTTACTGTGCAACAGATCTTTTTAGGTAAAACCTGACGTTTTTTTCTCCATTTGAAAAATATTCAGTATACTTAAAAAATACTTGAACAATACATTTTCTTCAAAACGCAAAAACAACACTTTCTGCCCTGTAGCGGGTAAATACTAAGTTAAAAATATGCCGCTTTTTCTGGGATATAGTACATTTTTTTAACATCCCAAAAACAAGCACAACTGTAAATTGACGATTTTTGATATATGACGTTGTTGAAAGGAGTGATCGATATCTTAAAATTTAATTAACGTTTCTTTGAAATTAATATTAACTAACGTAAAATTAACAATGTATTTTTAATTATCAATCAACTTTACTCCGCTCACCTAACATCCGGTTAGTCATTGCATAATTGGTTAATAAAATTTGATACAATATTATTTCATGAGAAACAGAAGATATCATTTTCCCAAATCTTTCACATAACTAATAAACAAGCTAAATAATAAATGCAATTCCCATGTAAAAAAAAACCATAGGCTATGGAATTTCAAAATGTTTCAATAATTATTTTTCGTTTGACAAGTTATCTCTAAAAACCTATCTTACGATTTATAAATTCCAATACGTCGCGAATTCTTATCTTTACTTATACTCCTATAAACTTTATAAAATAAAACAACTTTGTTTTAACCACTGAGGGTGACAAGAACCATTCCATCCTCAGGGTTTATGTACTTATTCTAAAACATAGTCAGGTTAAAGTTACTTAGTTCTCTTACGATATCAAAAACTTCCACACATTCCGTACACCATGGAAAAATGTAATTTAAAAAACGGGAAAAAAACTCTTTTCTTACGATGTCAAAAAATTCCACGCATTCCGTACACCATGTAAAAATGTGATTTAAAAAATGTATTTTAAAAAACGGGAAAAACTCTTCTCTTACGATAGCAAAAATTTCCACGCATTCCGTACACCATGTAAAAATGTGATTGAAAAAATGTAATTTAAAAAACGGGAAAAAACTCCTAAATGTTGATTTCATTGAGCATTGCGCAGCGAATACGTCCACTCCGGACGACAACTTGTGAGCTACAAATGGAATCGTCCAAAAACATTATGAAGCCGCGCGCGCATACGTAGAAGTGCAGCACACACACCTACTGTGTATTTTTTTCTAGGAATATGAATTGTAAAAATATCAAAAATAGGACTGTTACTTAAATTCAATTTATTATTAATAATATTTAAATTTTGTTTTCAAGAAATATATTCCTATCTTCAACAGTTTAACTTATCGTCTCAACCACTCGAATCTATTAAATCCATTACAAATCTCTATTAAAAACGGGGAACTTAATTCGATAGAATTGGAACCAGCCCAAGACGTCCGCATCAATATATGTTTGCTTGTGGTCATAGTAACAATATCTTGACACTCTGCGTTGTAGATTGCTCTAAACGTCTATAAGTCTCGCTAGGTAATGTCCTCAGAGGCCGAAATATTAAATGATCTTCATCTCAGCTTAGCAGAAACGTGAATCTGTGTGTTAATCTGAAAAAGACACACAAATTGGACTTATTTTTTGACATCTCAACATAGATGAGCCCTGTGCTCTCTTGTTTTTTACGTTCGTATCTGTTTTTTGGTATTGTCAACCTGTACCCCTTGTCCAAAAATGAGTGATAGAAATTACTTTTTGGGAATATATATATATATATATATATATATATATATATATATATATATATATATATATATATATATATATATATATATATATATATATATATACATATATATATATATATATATATATATATTTCTAACATTTTTCTAACTCCATAATTACAATTTTTATGAATTTAAAATTTATTAACTAATAACAAATTAATGTTAACAGTCTTGTTAACCTTAATCCCATGCCCCTAAATGAGAGATAGAAGTTACTCATACTATATGTGTTTATGATTTATGTACTTGTCCGCCTCCGTAGTGTAATGGTCAGCACGCTCGGCTACCGTTCTGGAGGTCCCGGGTTCGATTTCCAAGGGGGGTAAAATAAATATTAGTGATTTTTTCACTGTCATATTTATTCAATGTTACCCTGGACTGGTACTTGAAGCGGAGGGCTGATCACCTTCCCTTCGTGTGTAAACGATCAAGATAACACTGCGTTTATATGACGCAGTGCCCTATGCACCATTGGGGTGCGGATAAGGGTTTTATTATTATTTATTATTATGATTTATGTATGTAATTTGTTTTGAAATTATTCGGATATGATATCAAGTAATCCCAATAAAAGGATACCAGTGACTCGAATCGGATTATCTTTCATACATGTGTGTGTGTGTGTGTGTATGTGCGTGTATGTGTGTGTGTGACTTTTGTATGGATTATGTTTAAATAAAAAAATTAAAAGGGGTATAATCCTGTGTTAGATCGCCAAAGAAATCTTCATTTCTCATGTAGTTATGTGGCGGTGTATTTCAATGTGGGTTCATTCCTACAATAAGTGGGATAGAGTTTTTCATCTACAATGCGTACGGATAAAGCTCATCTGAATGAAATAAAAACAAGAGCACATGTTCCAGTTTTAATGTAGCTTTTAAAAGTCGCTGACGTTTGGCGTCTGTACCAATTAAGTGCCACTTTTTTACCGTCTATTTATGTCCCCCGGGTACTTCGAACGTCACGGCTTAATTGGTTTTCTTGTAGCCATTTAAAAATAACTAAAAAAAATGGTTCAGAAATCAAAGTATTATCATTTACAAGGAATTAATGCGCTTCAACAAAGATTGAGACTATATTTTGAATTATTAAAAAAAAACACTTATGCAATACTACTTAATAATAATAATAATAAAACCCTTATCCGCACTCAAATGGTGCATAGGGCACTGCTTCATATAAACGTAGTGTCATCTTGATCGTTTACGCTTACGTTTACGATCGATTCGCGAATTCTGAAAAATAATTACTAGAAGTCCACGGCGGTGTTTTCTGATTCTAATTTTTTGATTTATCGCAGTTTTGTCAATATATTTTTTTATCGCAGTCTCCACAAGAGTTTAAGGTTATGCAAGTGTTTATTAATTTATTTTTAAATAATCAACATGTCATTCCACAAAGTTAATCCCGAATCAATAAATGATATATTCGAGATCATAAAACTTAGATCGAAATTTATCCCTGATCACAGAAAAGAATCTGAAATGATATTATAAAGAAACACAATGGAATTGCTTTATAAATGTTTTAGAATAGCATAGAATTAAAACGTCGTAGAAAACAAATTAAAAAGAAAAAGTTCAGGAATAAGAAATAATTTTGAGATAAGCTCATTTATTTGTTGAACGTTTAATATAAAATCCTTGGGTATGTAAAGAATTTGGTAAATATAATAATTAAAAATAAAAAAACAAAATATGTCATTCATGAAAACAGTGATACAAAACACTTCAAATGATTAAAAATTTCGGTATTCATGCACGAATAAAACAATAATAATAAAGAATAGTTTATTGCGATTTATTTAGGTAACTTTTTAGCGAATTTTATTGAATATTTACTAGAAACTATTATTAACCATTTTGTAGAACACGTGCTGCTTTTTTATTTATTTAAGATATTTTGAGACAGTTACAAATCGGTTATATTAAAATATATATTTTACTGGAATGAAATTTTTAGCATATTACCTTTATTTTGCTTTTTTTAAAACTAACTGCTCGTACTTCTTCATCTTTCAACGTCCCAAGGACACAACTCGAAGAAATACTGAGAGTGAGATGATCTTTAGAAAAAAACTAAAAGCACATTTTATTAACTTTAGAAAATTAAACAACTTTGTTTTAACCACTTTTTTATTACTAGTACACTTTAACCAACCAGTTTCAACAATGCACAGTAAAAATAACATTTAGGAGTTTTTAAATCAAATTTTTAAATTATGTTTTTTAAATCATATTTTCATATGGTGTACGGAGTGTGTGGATGTTTTTGGTAAGGGAATGTAATTAAGTATGAGTATTTAATGTTTTTTAGTATTTTAATGTTTTAGAATTTAATAAACCCTAATGATGACACGGTTCTTGTCGAAATCGGTTGGTTAAAGTGTACTAATAATAAAAAAGTGATAAAAACAAAGTTGTTTAGTTTTATAAAGTTTATAAAATGTGCCACAAAGTATCTGCGAAAAACATTAAAGAAATAAAAGCACATTTGTTTGCCAAATCATTTCCACTATCTGCATTACCTCAATTCATTCGTATTTTACTATTCAGTATTATACGAAAATGGTGGCATATTAATTATCCAAATAAATAATCATTATTATTAGCTTCACATACGATGTTTGAAAATAAGCCGGAATGTATCGAAACACATGTCACAATAAAATTTAAGAAATAGTGGTATTTACAATGTAAAACTTATGATAAAAAATGGATAATACAGTATTACAACAAACTGACTGCCGAATCAATTAATGAAATTTCAATCTTTTATTTTCCCGTTTCTCGGTTCAGCTTTGTGATTTGAATAATATATTTCCCTCCCGGTAAAAAGCTCGCTGCATTTCATTCCTTTTTCAATCACACAAGTTCGTATTAAAGCTTTCGTAACTCAATGTCCGTACGATCTTGTTGCGCCGTACATCAGCCTGACAGTGTTTTAAAAATAATCATAGAGCATTAGTTTCTCTGCATCCTCACTGGAACTTTTGAAAAAAATCGTAATGTAAACAGCCAATACATCTCCTGCGCAGTGGAATAAATAAAATATGAAGGAAATCCTTTCGTCCGCAGGTCCGAAAATAGTCAAAAATGAATCATGGCCATATTTTGTTTAATGGGCTGTCTTTGTTAATATTTTTTTATGGTTTTCTCGTATTTACGATATGTTTAGAATTTTCTGGTCTTATTTTTTTGTATTTTAGACATCTCATCATAGATGAAGCAGAATACGAAAGTCTGGGTACTTACAGGGCTTATGACCAATCATAGGTTGGTTAATTGATCACTTTACACGCGTGCAATATTCACCATTCCACCCATGAATGACAACCGCACTATTCAAATTTTTGGAACTCCTACAAAATGTGGTGAATAAAATAACTGGCCAAATTATAAGCTGCGTAAAATTGAAAGTCATGTGTACAGGCGTTTCCCAGTATGTAAAAATAATCCGGGGTTGGGATCTTGCATATATCCAAAAAAAAGGGTACCTGCTTAATAAAAGCTTTCCCAATCCAACCATAGATGCCTCCAGTGAAAAATGAGATAGTAGTGATTAGTCCGCCTTTATAGAGTAATGGTCAGCACGCTCGGCTACCGTTCTGGAGGTTCCGGGTTCGATTCAATGAAATAAATATAAGTGTTTTTTTCACTCTAATATTTATTCAATATTACCCTGGACTGGAACCTGAAGCGGAGATCTTAACAGCTTTCCTTCATGTTTCGATGATTAAGGTAACACTGCGTTTATATGATGCAGTGCCCTATGCACCATTGGGGTGCGGATAAGGGTTTGAACAGTTATCAAGCACATGCTATCTAGAAGATCTTGCTAATTTAACTTGAAAAAACTCCACAGATTGCACGATAATTTAATGAGTGATAACTTTGATGGAAAATCAAATTTGTTTAAAAAAAAAAATTTTGTATGTATCTATGGAAAAAAAATACAGGTAGGATCTATATTAAATGATTTTTTTACGAACTCGTATTTACTATCTAAACACACCGGGAAGCAAGCATTCTGACTCGTAGATCAAAAACTTATTATTATCATATGCATTCAATTGAACAATCCTACCTACGTCATAATAATCCTCACATATATACACTTCACCTAACAAAAAATAAATCTCAAGTATCAAATATCTCCATTTTAAAGTCTCGGGTAACAAAAGAGGGATGCTGTGTAGAAATCGATATTATTTAATTTTTACATGGAGTACATTTCACGCTATTATAGTAAGTGCCCATTTTGGATTAAAGGTTATTATTGTATGCACCAAACAATGCAGTATCAACTTACATTCTTCATTTGCTGCGCTCCGTTGAACTCCGTTTTTATTGTATTTTTTAAATTCTACATATTTTACTGACAATGCATATGGTGAAAGTATGTAAAATATCAAAATTTAAACTATTTTCCTTATATGGTATATTTTGTTTCTCATCATTTATAAACATTATTCAGTAATTCCTTTTCTTACATTAATTGATTCGGCAGTTACTTTGTGATAACACCTATCCATTTTTAATTAATGTTTTACTTGATTTTTTTATTTATTTATTTCAAAACATAAAACATACATAAATCATATATACATATAATATTCCCGATGAGTAATTTCTATTTCTCATTTTTAGACATGGGATTAAGGTAAACAAGACTGGAACACAAATAATAAAGCAACAATTTTTTTTAATTACCAAAACTAAT
Organism: Brachycentrus maculatus; assembly: GCF_059751285.1. Taxonomy (NCBI): domain Eukaryota; kingdom Metazoa; phylum Arthropoda; class Insecta; order Trichoptera; family Brachycentridae; genus Brachycentrus; species Brachycentrus maculatus. Next base: position 737,920 of record NW_028281201.1, read on the forward strand.
ACTAATACATGGCGAAATATAAAAACAATAAACAGGTCTAATAAATAGACACAAGGAGCATATTTAAAAGAAATAAATGAGAAAACACAAGGTAAGAAGCATATTTAAAATAAAGAAATGAGAAAATATTAAAAATAAATAAGTTTAACAAATGAGAAAATATAAAAAAAAAAGATAAGGAAAAAAAAATAAGAAAATACGACTAATCACCACATATATTTCGTTCCATAAAGTACCTTCTCAGATAATTTATTTTGGATAAATACCACTGTTTCTAAACATCCATTATAGCACATGCTTTCCGCGTCCTTTGGCAAGACAAAATGTATAGAGAAAACTTATCTTCACATACGATATTTGAAAATGATACGGAATGCATCGAGACACGTGTCACAATAGATTTTAAAAAAATATTAAGGAATATTTGTTAAGTAAAACGTAATTAAAAATTTATTTTCTGTCTAAGCGTCCAAGCTTTGAAACGAATTATCTCGTCATATGGAGAATTACAATCTCAAGAAACGCCTGGATTATCTTAGATCCTTGAAATCTTAACTGTTCATCATGTCATCCCTTTCTTAATTTCATCTATCTCTCACATCTTAATACCGTTATCTAGTTGTAAATAAAATCAAATCATTAGCTACATAAAAAATTAAAAATCATGTTTTCTGGCGGGTCCCAAGCATGTGAATTTAATCCAGGATTCGGAACTTGCGTACAAATAAAAAGAGTCTTTGCTTAATAAAAGCTTTCCCTATTCCCACAAAGATGGCGGTTTTTAAAATTACATGTACTGTGTCACGAGTTTGATCAATATACCCAAGAGTTCAAAAATTAAGTAATTGGTGTTATATTTATTGTTTCGGCATTTACTTTGTGGTAAGACTTGTTAAAATTATAAAAGAAAACAACTATTTTTTTACCTCTTGACTTAAAACTAGAAAAAACTACTAGTTACTTTTTTTAACTCAAGTGATTAAATGCTATCAAGTGATAAAACACAGCGTATATACGATCCAGTGCCCTATGCACCATTGGGTGTGGATAAGGGTTAGAAGAAGAAGATAAAAAAACAAGTGTTTTCTTTGAAAGTAATTAGTGAATGTTACACGTGTGTTAAGTGATCACCTAACCAAGCCTATAACGGCCGTAAGCCATGTAAATACCCTGACTTATTCGTCTTCATCTATGTTGAGATTTCAAAAAAATTATGTTATTTTTTAAAAGAATTTTAACTTTTTTTTGTCTCGGATATAATGTAGATTTTATTTTAACGTCTCATCCAAGGTGTCCTTTTTTCTCGAATCCTTTTTTCAGTCGCTTTGACGACGATTTCGACAATTAATATAATCTTTCTCAAGTGATGGCCCTTATTTTTCGATGTCACTAAGGCGAAACTGATATCCTACCTTATTTTTGGGTATAAGTATTACTTGTAAGTCTGAGATGAATACCTGTTGCGAGTAATCCGTGGGCTCACATCGCAGTGGCGGCGGATCTCTATTTGAATTAAATTTTTATTCTAAATGTTTTGTGTTTTTAAAAAAATATCTAATGTTCAAGTGACTCTAAAATCTAGCCACGGCTTATGAAACACAAGTTGTCATTGCCCGATTCAAACTTCAACTTTATAACTTCAAGTATTATAGCCCAAGCGTTCCCAAGGTGTGCGCCGCGGCGCTCTGGTGCGCCGTAGAAAGTCAAGAGGGGCGCCGTGAGTCGATCCTCTATCATTATCCGAAACCACAAATATTCTTGGGTACCTATAAAGCAACAATTTTTATTTCAAGAGCTAGCATCTTTCTACCCAACTACTATTATTGTAGGTACCTATTTCTTTCGACTATAATATATATACATATGTATATAGTCACATTATCTATTCCAAATAGCTTACTAAAGTAGGGCGCCGTGACAAAATACTAAACTTGTAAGTGCGCCGCGGGCTGAAAAAGATTGGGAACCCCTGTTATAGCCTATACCTACTTTTGAGTGGATTTACTCATTATTTTTAAAGTTAATATATACAATTTCACGAATGAAAATTTTCGGCAAAAACACTCACTTTCTCGCTAAAGGCGTGATTTTTAAACAATTCAATGATTGTAATTTAGCAATGAAGTTTAATTCGTCTAATAAAACAATAAAAAAATTGTTTGTAGATACTAAATACTGTGTTTTGCCATTGAAAGCTTTTATTTAGCAGAGACTCTTCAACTTGAATGCATGCATGATTCAAACCCTGGATTATTTTTAAAATGGGAAAAGCGTAAAAACATAATTTTAATTTTTTATGCAGCTTATAATTTGACCGGCTATTTTTATTTATTTTGAGTGTGTCGAAATACTTGTTCACAATTGTGGGGTTTCCCCCTTTTAGAAGTTATATTACTTTTCTTGACATCTTAACATAGTTTGGTAAGGTGTCTTGTACACATAGGCATTTTTTCTATGAATACGGTAATAACATTTTGAGTGTGTCTAAATACTAAATCTGGAATATCAAAAGAGTTTCTGATCAAAAAAAAGCTTCTTTTCATCTCACTAATAGATGTCTCTAGTGAAGTTCTAGTGATTCAAGAACAATGTTTCAAAATTGGTTCATATATATATATATATAGAACTTGAGTAGTGTGGTTGTCAATAATGGGTAGAATTGGTGAATGTTACACGTGTGTTAAGTGATCACTTAAACCAACCTATGACGGTCGTCAGCCCCGTAAATGCCCAAACTTCCATATTCTTCTTTATCTTTGATGAGATGTCAAAAAAATGCGGTAACATTATAAACTAGTAAAAAAATGAAATACGAATGTGCGGACCCGCCACTGGTATTCAATTAGGCGTATTCTACCGAAGATACTTCCATGCCCCGTATCGTATCAATGATTCCCTCATTCTAAGTACGAATCCATGTTCAAATGACAGGGGCGGCCGATAATAATTTATCTGGGAACCCAAAAATAAGGTCCGACTCGTATTCGTCGCCAAAGCGGGTTTGCGAATGACCTTTTTTTATCGGTTATTGGTTTCATTACCCAAAAAGGCACCTGCTTTCTTGCATAAATTACTAACCCAAAACAATGTTATTTTTGCATATTTAATAAAAAAAATGTATTTTCATATTTATATATATATATATATATATATATATATATATATATATATATATATATATATATATATATATATATATATATATATATATATATATATATATAAATATATATATACGTTGAAAAAGAATCAACATTATTATGATGTAATAATCGCGGTTAGAGCATTTGACAGAATCGGTTTAATATTAGTTGTGTGAGTTTACTTTTAACTACATATAATAAAACAATAACTAAAAATTGAAAAAATTATTTAACATTATTTAACCTGTAACTCGACTTTGTCGTTACCGACATTATCAGGCAGGTGATAATGTCGGTAACGATAACACCAGGTCATTGGTTGAAAAAATAAAAGTGGAAAAAAAACTATATTGTTGTAGTTTTATGGTATAAAATGCAGTGCCACCATGAAATATCGACACATAAATTTTATATAAATTGTTCAAATAAATACCTACTGGTATTTATTTCAATAATTTATATTAATAATTTATAAAATGTTCTTTTGTTTATAACGTATGTATAAAGTAACCATATCCCGTTTTCAGCGGGACCGTCCCGTTTTGAGATAGCCTGTTTTACTCTTTAGCCATATTCCTCATTCTTACCTTTTAAATTATATGGATAATTTCGTGACAATATGTAAAGTTCTAAAAAATATATACCAATGTACTTTCTGCGTCTTAAACTAATGAAATTTTTTTTTCTTGTTCACAGGTAAGCGTGGATGCAACTTTTGGTACCTTCATATTTATTACGAATTTATTGGTTAATTTTCTACTAAACTGGTAAGTTTTTTAAAAATATTTTAACTGTTAAACATTTATAGACTAATGTTGTATCAAGATTGTATCATGTAAGATTTGTTTCATGACAGAATACGACACTTCTTTTAATAAAATTTGTGTACAAAGATTATGACACACTCAAAATATTGTAATGCCTTTTTTTCAAGAAACTAAAGCAAAAAAAATAAAAAAATCTATATAATTGATATAGATTTTAAGAATATGGAAGTCTGGGCGTTTACGGGGCTGACGACCGTCATAGGCTGGTTTAAGTGATAACTTTACACACGCGTAACATTCACCAATTATACTCATTATTGACAACCACACTAATCAAATTCTTGGAAGTTCTATATATATGAACCAATTTTGAAACATTATTCTTGAATCACTAGAACTTCACCACAGACATCTATCGGTGAAAATAGATTTTATTGTTTTGTCGGTCTCTTATTCGGTGTTAATTCTGTGTTTTATATGAGTATACAATCACCTCCATAGTGTAATGATCACCACGCTCGTCTACAGTACTGGAGGTCCCAGGTTCTATTCCATTCAAATAAATATAAGTGATTTTTCACTCAAATATTTATTCAATATCACCCTGGACTGATACCTGAAGCGGAGGGCTGATCACCTTTCCTTCATTTGTTAACACTGCGTTTATATGATGCAGTGCCCTACGCACCACCGGGTGCGGTTGAGGGTTTGAATATGATGACACCTCGTAATCCTACTACTACTACTGATCGTAATCCTTCTTCAAGATAACACTGCGTTTATATGATACAGTGCCCTATGCACCATCGGGTGCGGTTATTTAACAAAGTATTGATTTTAATTTTTGAAAAAGAGATAAATACTACCACAAAGTGATTAGAAAATCAATTTATGATTTTTTTTATTATAATGTTAGAATAAAATTATAAATGAGATGTCTGATAACAATAATTTCTCTGAATTAGCTCATTTTATTGTAAGTATTTTTTTTATTTCCTGTAAATTAAGAAGATGAAGAAAAAGTTGATATGATGAAAAAAAGAACACCTCGCGATCTTTCTTTCATCTTATAAAATTGTGGTTCTCGTACCTACATGTCCAACGCGCATGTGCGTCTGTGTTGGCCGCGACAGATACTGTGGATAGATGACCACGTACCCACAAAATATGCGCCCTATCAGTTTTTGGAAATCAGACGTGTCTTTTTATTTACGACTGTCTAAAATTTCGTGAGAACACGAGTTTCGTTGGACGCCTTCCGATGTTCGATCCGTAAATCAATCCATATGTCGACGGCTGGGCAGTTGAAGTTATGGTGACATAATTTTTTATCCTTTTTTTCACGCCCATAACACACATACATATATCTATTCTTTTGAATTAGTTTTAAAAAAAAAATCTGAACTTTTAATTTGAACTTCCTATACATTTTGCCTTTTTTAAATGTGCTAGCTTCAATAATTTCATTAACTGATTCAACTGTCACTTTTTTGTTAAATCTATCCATTTTTAATTTAAATGTTACTTGGTAAATTCTCCACTATTCCTTAAAATCTATTGTGACACGTGTTTCGATGCATTCCGCATCATTTTCAAACACCGTGTTTTTCTCAAACATTTTCAAACACGGTGTTGGTTTCAAACATGCTTCACCTCCATACTTTATCTTTATAACTAAGACTCCATTGTGCACTGTTAGTTCAGCTTTCGCCAATAGGTTTTTATTTTCTATAACTGATTTCAATGACTATTCACTCCGTTCATACACTCTCCTTTCTATATCTTTACCAATCTTTCGATCAAGAAAACACACTACCAAATATACGAAATCATCCAGTTCCAAAATTTCACCATTTCCCAATATCTTCCAACCAGATCTACTCATTTCTTTCAAAAACCATTGTTTTGGATTCACATTTTTAACATTCACCATTAATTTACTTTCCTTGCACACATTTTACACTTTTGCCACCAACGTCTGCAGGTCTTCTCTGTTCTCGGCAAGAAGAACAGCATCTTCAGCATACAAAAAGCAACAAACAGTCAAATCGTTCATTCTAGCTCCAACATTTAAATGTTTCGGCTCTTTTATGCTCTTATCAATGCATAGATTAAACAGCCAAGGCGACATTACACATCCCTGTTTGACATCTTTAGAGATGTTAAACCAGGATGAAAATGAACCACTAACCCTAATGCATACAGTGCTATCCTCGGACAAGGTTGTAATTCCTTGGATAACTTTACTGCTTACTCCATACACAGATAACACCTTCCATAGCTTCATTCATCAGTAAATCATTTTCTTTGCACTTTAGAATAATTTTAACACTTTTGGAGGTCCTCGCCAAAACGTTACATTTCCATTATAAATGATTTTAAGTAAGCCGGAATTCTAGCTTTGTAAAATTGTTGAGTTTTGGTGCGATTTGATGATTTCATATTGACAACATTTTGAGTGAGTCCAAATACTTATTATCATGTTATTATAGGTTACATGTGTGCGATTATAATCCAGAATTCGAATAAAAGAGTTTCTACTCAATAAAAAGCTTCTTTTCATCTCCTCTACAATTACCATAGATCATAGTTAGACACAACGTATTACCGTCTACAAGAACACTGTGTGTAAGATACAAATATATTTGGCACTAAATACGGGAACATTAAATAACAAAAACCTTAAGCGAGATACTAAGGCCCATTTTTCACTTCAATGTATTTGAAATACTTGATCATGTCAAGTTTTCCTCGCTCTTTCTCTGTTTCTATTACCAATTATATTCGTCTTATAAATATGTTTTACTGTCCTTTCTTTACTCATTCGATTCACGTGCCCAAACCATCTCAACACACCTTTCTTAATTTTATAGATAATGCTTATCTCAGTATTGCATTCTTTACTTATATCACCATATTTCAAATATTCATTTATTTTATTCTCAGTAGCATATAAAAAAAACGTTTTCTGCCAAGTATTGTATGCTGCACTCTTATGTATTTTAAAATATTGTCCCGTTTTGATATTTGGGAAGTCTCTCCGGCACGTAACGAATTCAGATGGTATATCCCTTCCAGTTCTAGGTGTCCCGTTGACAGCTGAATTTATAATGGCGGCCGTACATTACCGCATATATGGGCTTTATTTTTTCCAATGAATTCTCTCCGTCCGCGATTGAGATCGGATCTCGGGTGATTTATCGAATCGGAGAGCGTCTCTCGATATGAACGTGACCTCTGTCGAGCCGTATCGACGAGGACGGCCGATCACCGAGGGACGATAATGAACTCGTATGAAATGCGGTTAGCACATTGAGACATTTTCCTCTGTTTATTTTCTTCTTCTTCAAATCCTCATGCGTTCTTATATACACAGATTCATTATTTATGTTGAGATGTAAAAAAAAACTCCTACAATTGGAGATAATCCAGATTTGTGAACAAGTATATGGACACACTCAAAGTGTTGTTAATTTTTTCAAGTAATTATTTTAGTATTATTCGTAAAAATACCAACTCTTTCCTCAACATTACTACATTCTTCTTCTTCTTCTTCAAACCCTTATCCTCACCCGATGGTGCATAGGGCACTGTATCATATAATCGCAGTGTTATCTCGATCGCACCCTCTGTTTAAACCAGAAAACTTTGTTTTATACTTATACCTTATATAGATTTTACTAACATACGTTGGATCATAATCGTAAATTAGGGGCTTGATATGTTTGAAGTATGCTTGTACTTAATGTTTGGGTGGACACACCGATTGTGGCACCCCATTATTTCGTGTTTTCATCTGCAATTTGAGAGGCTGTATTATCTCCCGCTAACATAATACATGCGTTGTTTATTGGACCACCTTCCCCCCACTTACTTTGGGCAGGGACGAACTTTTAATACTACCTACCTTATATAGTTTTTTTGTCCTTCTATTACTCTCGCATTTTGATTTATTATTAATTTTAAACCTTTTTTGGCTTAAAATGGTATAGCTTCCTATTTGTTTTTTTAATCAGCATACAAATTTGCATATGTCCATTTTTTGGTAATCCTTTTGAGGGTTGATTTGTTTCATACGTTTATTTAAACTAAACCTTAATGTATGTACAAAAAAATGTACGATATTTTTAACATTTTTATTTGAATTTCGCTTAACATATAAATGTAATAAAATACCTAGGTACCTACCTATAGATTTTATTAAGTACCTACATATAGTACCTACATAAAGCAGATCGCGCAAATCTACCACCAGATGTCGCCAGACGTCGCACTAAATAAAACAAGAGAATCAGATAGATAGAAAAATATTGTGAACTGTCAGAATCAGATAGATAGAAAAATATTGTAAAGATTAATTCAGAATGAACTTTTACTGTCGTTTCTTTAATTACAAAGCAACACATTGTTTATTTTATTATTATAAACCTACTAATTTACAAAGAAGAATATTACCACGCTTTATATATTTATATGTATTTCTTATAATAATAATAATAATAATTAAAGCTCTTACTTCCTCTTAATCCTTTAACGTTCCAAGGACACAACTCTTAAATTTAGACTTTGCCTAATATTTAATACTTTGCCTTATTAATTTTCACATACGGCGTTTTAAAATAATGCGAATTGAATCAAAACACGTGTCATAATAGATTTTTAAAAATAGTGATATTTAAATGTAAATCCGTTCTGTTTACTGTATTCTATCGAAATCTCAATTAAAGTTGCGACAAAACGTGACCAATCCCGTGTTAAACCAATATGAAATCGTCAAATCGCACCAAAACGTAACAATTTTACAACTAGAACTCTTGATTACTTAAAATAATTTATAATGGAAATGTAACGTTTAAGTGCGGACCTCTACATATACAATATGGTATACTTTTATTAGTTCATTATTATTGGACCAGTTCGGCCCAAAATTTCAATGTTGTTTTTTTTCACCTTGGCAACAACTGCCTCCCAAATTTTGCGGAGGGCGCGCATCGCGTGCCACAAGTCATTAGGAAGGATTAGTGGATTAGGGTGACAGCATATTGTATGGGTGGAGGTTTTCTATAGGAACACAGACTTCTCCATGCATGCAAAACGAGCCGACCGACAATGGATCCAATACAAGGGAAATCTCCTTCTCCCTTATAATCTCCTGGTATTGCGTGAGATTGAAAATATGATGCAATTGACGTAAGTCTTGGAATTTATTTATTATGCACAAATTCTTTTGTATAATTAATTTCAGGTTTTATTATAATTTCACCGAAAACAATGAAAATATCAAAAATTTAAAAAAAATATACTTTATGTGCCCTATAGATTTTATACTCTTATGTTTTTTCTTTGTATTTGTTTATTGAAAAATTGGAAATAACAGCATGGCGTCTTTAATAATTTTATGTCGTCGGAGCTTCGAAATTGAAGACCGCAATGATATTTCAAGTGCACAAGGTGTAAAACTGGTTACCCTAGTCTGCCATCTGAAGCTCAAATATGATCACATCTTATAATTCGTTTTCTTCATTAGCTGTTGGAAAACCTTAGCAATTTTCTTTTCCTCCTAATTAATTCACGATGGAGCACCCTTGAAGAAGTATTTTTTTTAGTGGTGAATATTATACGTATGTAAAGTGATCACTTAACCAAACCTAAACCACGTAACCATCTTTATTAAGATGCAAATTTTTTTTATAATAATATAATAATAAAACCCTTATCCGCACCCCAATGGTACATAGGGCACTGCTTCATATAAACGCAGTGTTATCTTGATCGTTTACAATGAAGGAAAGGTGATCAACCCTCCGCTTCAGGTACCAGTCCAGGGTAATATTGAATAAATATTACAGGGAAAAAATCACTTATATTTATTTGACCCCCCCCTGGGAATCGAACCCGGGACCTCCAGAACGGTAGCCGAGCGTGCTGACCATTACACTACGGAGGCGGACGAAAATATGATTTTTTTATAATCTAGCTAAATTATATTGATTCCAATCTTGATGTTGTATTTATTATTTCTTGTAAATACCTACCGTACATATTTATGGCGGATTTTATCTCAGACTCACCTTGAAATTGATGAACCAAATCCACCGAGAAACGTTTATTTCCGTGCCACAATGCCTTGTTTGTTTAAAGCAGCGTTCAAAAGGTTCGATTTATGTGCTTTTTTCTGTCGAAAAACAAAGGACATTCAGAAAAAAAGACTCAATGGCGACAAACCACTTTTGTTTTTAAGACCTTCGATTTCTTGGAATCCTGGTATCTCGGGACGAAAACTGTCACTTCTCTTTATTTATATACATATCTGTATATCTTATTTTTGGAGTTAGTTCTTTTTATTTTTAATTAGGTAACATATTAAGTAGGTACTACTAATAATGTCCGCCTCCGTAGCGCAATGGTCAGCACGCTTGGCTACCATTCTGGAGGTCTCGGGTTCGATTCCCAGGGGGGGTCAAATAAATATAAGTGATTTTTTCACTCTAATATTTATTCAATACTACCCTGGACTGGTACCTGAAGCGGAGGGCTGATCACCTTTCCTTTGTGTGTTGACGATTAAAATAACACTGTGCTTATATAATGCAGTGCCCTATGCACCATTGGGGTGCGGAGAAGGGTTTTATTATTATTATTATTATTACTACTAATAATATTTTTTTGATATTTAATCGAAGACTTGTATTTAATTTTCTCTCGTAGGTATGTAAGGAATTTAACTTGTGGTGTTTTTGTTTGTTTGTAAACTTGTCATCAAGTCAAATTGAATACTTATTATTATTTTAAATTAACATAATTTTTTATAGTCAGACATAATTTAAAACAGCTCAGATATTTACTTCATATTATAATACATATGATATATTGATATGATTTTTTTAGGCAATGCTTGTAAATAATGTAGTGAAAACTTGCGTGAATCTTAGTATTTTAACCAAGATGAAGTTCTCAAAAACATGTTGCATTATTTTTATTAGTTTTTAGTAAACGTTTTTGGTAAAATATGAGTTTTTCTTATCGTCGTACATTTTGCAATACCTTCATGTTAAGGTACATTGAAACAAGTCCCGTGATCTGAGGTCAAATAAGATTTGTAACATTTATTCGTCTTGCTTTATTTGTAGAAAAATGTGTACAGTTTGAGATCATTAATAAAAAACCACGATTAAAAAATACCACTATCGTCTTAAATTCTAATTTGCTCATGTAATATAAGGGGAAAATGGCATTTTCTTAATCTTTTGACTTATTTATCTGCGGGTATTATTTCGGATTCATAAGAGCGCTTGTGCACTACACGGAATTTTACTGTCCGGCAATCCGCTTAGCATGATAAAACGGATGATTGGCTTGTACTTTTGTCCGTCTTTCTTCGGATCGCTGCGCGATCACGTTGTCACGCGCATTCAACCACGTTAAACTGTCGTAGACACTTTTATTTGAAAAAAAACCGGACTGCCGAACAGTAAAATTCCGTGTAGTACACAAGTGCCCTGAGAGTACTACTACTACTGCTACTACTGCTACTACTACCATCACGCCGTTTCTCCGCAGGGGTAGGCAGAGAGGATGGAACGCCACCCTCTTCTGTCCTGACATACACTCCTCGCCCTCCGATTACGCAGACTTTTGACACCGCCAGATTTTAGGTTGCGATTGATCTGATCTTGCCTTTTTTTATTTAAGTCTTTTTCGGTCGTCCTCGTTCTGTTTTCCCTTTCACGTTTGCCACATATATTTTCTTAGTCATTCTCTCGTTATGTATTCGCTCCATATGTCCATACCTCCGTAAAGAACTCTTCCTGATCTTTTACTTTCTTTTCCGGAGAGTACCTAATATATCGTAGTCATACAGGAAAAAGTGACCAAATGCATTGTTTTACAAAAACGTGATCATTGACTATTTGATACCTTACTAGCTTAATATTGCCCTGAAAAAATCCCAAAGGATTTTAAACTTGGAAGTATAATATATTGGCTAGTTAAAATTGACTAACTGCATTGGCGTTTATTTTCTTGCCAAGCAAAAGTTACTTAAATGGCCCTCCTGAACATTTTACGTTTTGGTAGTTGGTCACTTTCTTCTGTACGACTACGATATATATTATATTTGTTTCTTATATTTATCACTCTTTTTCTTACAAAACAAGTACACATTCGTATTGTTTAGGTAGGTAGATACTTTATCAATAATGTTGACAGTTAGGGAAGCACTTTACTTACCAACCGAAGCACAACGTTTTCGCGTCACAATCGGGAGGAATGCTCGAAAAGTTATTGGTTGGGGTGTCTAAATTTATGGCAGCGGAGAGGATGAATTATTATGAATGCTTTTCGAACGCCCCCTCCCCCTCCATTCCTTCCGCACTAGTGACGGAACAAGTTAGCGTATTCTGCCGAATATGGAATGCATGGTCGATATTAGGAAGAATATTTTTTACAATTAAATTTTATATTTTATAATCGACTCATTTCTGCTTGATTTTTTTATGATGGAAGTATATTGAGTTATGATATATGGACATCAATTTTATATATTAATTATTCAATTAATTATTTTTGAAAAATACGCAGGTCGCTTACTCCTTTCAACAACGTCATATATAAAAAATCGTCAATTTTCAGTTGTGCATATTTTCGGAATGCCCAAAAAATGTACTATATCCCAGCAAAAGCGGCATATTTTTAACATAATATTTACCCGCTACAGGGCAGAGATTTTTGTTTTTGCATTTTGAAGAAAAGGTATTGTTCAATTTTTTTTTTAAATACTAAATATTTTTCAAATGGAGAAAAAACATTCAGGTTTTACCTTAAAAGATATGTTGCACAGTAAAAAGTTCAATAAGTGGCTTGATATTTATTTTTGATACATTTAATTATATTCTTAAACTTTAAATACGATCTCCTGAAAAATCAAGTTTTTTGACATATGACGTAATTCAAAAGGAGTGAGCAGTATTCAAGTATTTTTTAGTTATTAAAAAAATGTAATTGCTAAACCGCTTCTCGATTTATTGCGTACATTTAATTTTTTTTTTTTAATATTTCATAAATTTCATTTTAAATTCATTGTATTAATTTCTTTATAAATGGGAATTTCGAATCTTTCCTTACACATTTTTATTACATTGTATATATAGCAGCTTAATATTTAGTGTTTTAAATGATATGAGATGAAAATTACTATTTGTGTGGGTTTGAACCCAGAAACTCTGAATCAGAGTCTACGGCACTAACCACGAGACGTAACCCGACACATGCAACGATAAATTTAAATTATTGTCTCGCCAGTCACTTGTGGTAATCGTATCAAACAGCGTTTGAAAATAATGCGAAATGTATCGAAATATGTATCACAATAGATTTAAATAAATATATGTATTTACGAAGTTAAATTTCAATAAAAAATGGGTAATTTTCATTCTTAATTGGGGACATTTACAGAGATTCCTTATTCCGAAAAGAGGCCGAATATTCGGCGCGTACCTACACGTTATATGAACAGACCATAGCATTATTATTATACAACATGCAAGTTCTAGGTAACCCAGCTTAAAATATATCTTCAAAACTCAAGGGAAGTATAAAGGAAGGGGAGGGAGTGATTACTTTAAAGGTTTTTTTGGATTCCGTGTTTAAGATATGCTTTGGGAAACGCACAACTGCATATGCGATAATGAAATAAAATATTCAACATAGATACTTATCAATTAAATTAATCACCACTACCATCACGCCGTTTCGAGAGGATGGAACGTCACACTCTTCTGTCCTGAAATACACTCCTCGCTCCCTTCACATCTATACATCTAATCACACATGCCCTCCGATTATGCAGACTTGTGACACCACCATATTTTAGGTTCTGATAGATCTGATCGTGCCAAGTCTTTTTCGACCTCACAGATTGAATATGATGCAGTGCCTTATGCACCATTGGGTGCGGATAAGGGTTTATAGAAGAAGAAGGTAATATTAAAAAATCGGAGAAACCTACAGGGATTTGATTCAAAACAATTATTTTATATATGTATATATATATTTTTTTAATGATTATTTTTTTACAAAATACATATTAAATTAATACATTTTTTTGTAAATATATAATACATTTCAAATATAACGTTTCTACTTCTCTAATAAAGTAGATACTTGTGTTTAGAGAGGGAGTTCGTTTTACAATTATTATTTTTAACAGGTTAAATTAAATTTAAAAAAAAAAAAACAAAGTAAATTTAAAATAAGTTATAGAATATTCTTTGGTATGGAGTCTAGGTAGGGGTGTGTCCTTTATGTATTTTATTTATTTTATTTATTAAGTTAAATAGTTATGATGTCCGTATAATATTATACGCCTTTATAAACGTACATAACTTAAGACACCCTTTCCCTAACTATTCCTTAATACTATTGCTTATCTCACCGTAACAGCTGGAATAGTTGGGCATTTTATTATTCCTGCCCATAAACGGACGTGACCTATCTTTACGTAGTTTACCAGTTGCTGCTCGTTAACTGCTATTGGTGACTATTCAATGTAACGTATGTATTGTACATTGTACATAAACACATATTACCCCACGATTCTCAAACTTTAGTATTTTAATCCATAATAGGGCATTTTTCACTTGCAGTATAAATCAAGCTTATTTTTAAATCCACATTTGTGTCAATGATTTGGATGTACCCAAAATATTATATATAATAAACCTGAAAAATATTTCTTTTAGTTCCCAAAAATTTGCTAGATTTCGCTTCAACCTCTAACTTGAACATTAAGGATATTCTTTAAATATTTATTTAAAAAAAACAGGTGGTATAATATTTTAAAGATTTTTTAATATTTTGCTATTTTTAAATCAAAGTATTATTTCAATATTTTTTTATAGCTACAATACACACATACGCACACAAATACACTCACACGCACCCACCCTCTCTTCTATTTTTCTCTCTTAATATTCAACAGTATTCATAATATACATATATCGCCCTCTCCTTTCAACAACGTCATATATCAAAAATCGTCGATTTTCAGTTGTGCATGCTTTCGGTATGTCCAGAAAATGTACTATATCCCAGCAAAAGCGGCATATTTTTAACTTAATATTTACCCGCTCAGGGCAGAATGCGTTGTTTTTGCATTTTGAAGAAAAGGTTTTGTTTAATTATTTTTTTAACCATACTAAATATTTTTCAAATGGAGAAAAAACATTCAGGTTTTACCTAAAAAGATCTGTTGCACAGTAAAAAGTTCAATAAGTGGCTTGATATTTATTTTTAATATGTTGTATTATATTCTTAAACTTTAAAAACGTTCTCCTGAAAAATCAAGTATTTTGATTTATGACGTTCTTGAAAGGAGTGAGCGATATGTGGAATTATTTTATTGGCTTTTATCATTGCCAATCTAACTATTTTTTTTTATATTTTAATGCACGACCTGTTTAATTCCAAAACAAAATAAAATAAATACTTTATTTTATTTGTACATATTTTTTTAAGAATAGTTTATTTAAAAATGCAATTTTCTTGTTTGTTTGCTATTGAATCAGTCAATTATTTTAAAAATCTCTATCCTCTAAGATTTTCAAAAATATTTTGCACTATTTTTTAAATTTATTTTACTATTAAATTATTATTAAAATTAGCTTTATATCATATCATGTATAATATCTCTTTGTAAGATTTTTGTTTGTAAAGTGAATATCTAAAAAAATTAAACGAAAACTAATAAATTATTATAAAGTTATAAAAATCTCCGTCTAATTGTATGTATGTGTGTTTCATTGATAAATTAAAATGTTATATTAATATTATTTAATCAATTATTGCATTGTAAGCGCAGTTATATTGACTTTGTACAACTTTATCGCATTTATAATTTTTTTTACAATCACTAATGGATCGAATGAATTATTATCAATATTGAAAATAAATTATACAAACGTTAAATAATTTTTTTTCTTGTCATGTTTGGGCGCCCCTAATTTTATAAGTGATTCAAAACGAACTCGTGGCAAGGAGTCCATTTTATGGCTATTAGCACTTCACGAGGCCTCCTTATGCACTCGCTCCGACCAATAACTGTTGAACGTG
Organism: Brachycentrus maculatus; assembly: GCF_059751285.1. NCBI lineage: Eukaryota > Metazoa > Arthropoda > Insecta > Trichoptera > Brachycentridae > Brachycentrus > Brachycentrus maculatus. The sequence continues at coordinate 753,938 of NW_028281201.1, forward strand.
TCGCTGCATCGATATGTAGCTTTAAGAGCAAACGGAGGGTTATCTGTAATCTCCTCCCGCGTTCTGCCTCCCTGTTACTCGGCTATCTGTTGCTATGCCAGCAAGCGCATAAATGGATATGTTAATTTAACCATATCTTTATGAAGTGTACACGTACTCTTTGATATGTTAATATTTTCTACTTGCACTCTTTAAAAGATAAAATTAAGTATCTGCCTTTGATATTTCACTCGTATTCGAAAACTGCGCTGAAGAAAATATCACGATAAAAATCAAATTAAAAAGTTTTTTTTTTCTAGATTAAATATTTGTAACTTCAAGAGTCACGTATTATATATATGGACATATCGTAGTCATACAGGAGAAAGTGACCAAGTGCATTTTTTACAAAAACGTGATCATTGATTATTTGATATTTCACTAGCTTAATATTGCCCTGGAAAAATCCCAAAGCCATTTTAAATTTGGAAGTATAATATATTGACTTGTCAAAAATAACTAACTGCATCGATGTTTATTTTCTTGCCAAGCTAAAGTGACTTAAATGGCCCTCCTGAACATTTCACGTTTTGTTAGTTGGTCACTTTCTCCTGTACGACTACGATATATTGTTACTATTATTATTTGTAAACCCTTCCAATTGCAATCGTTATAAAAAGGTACCTTAAACAGTAAAACTGCGTAAAATTAGCATGTAATTAATAATTAAGCTGCGTTTAGCACAATATTAAATTTTTCTTTAATTTTCACACTTAGAGCCTTAATTTAATAACCATCCATTTGTTTACGATACTTTTGTGTCTTTAATTTGAAATTTGTATTACAGTAAACCCCCTTATAACGCTGAGATAGGTACCGCGTTATCTAAGGGGACGTTATAGAGAAGATAATGTTTTAAAATTGTATTTCAATTTTAAATGACTCATTACACTAATTTTTACAAGTTGAAATGTGAATGTACAATTTTAAATATTAACCCTTCATATAATTCTATAAGATAAATTACCTTTGTCAACGTTGTAAAAGGGTTTACTGTATTTAAGTTTAAAATATTCTCTCAAAAATAAAGTTAAAAAGATTTTTACTTAAAATATTGAATAATCCGATATTTGCTTTTCCAATCTCGACTTTTCAAAGGCTTACTTCCTATCCGAACCATGATTAAGAATCGAAAATTTCAGTCCTGTAAAGAGGAAAATAAGCGATTTCCATGTTTTAATAAAATAAGATTATAGCTTGATTTAAATTAGGCCTCCATATATTTTATTGTTAATACATTACATATTCTCTTGAACCACATCGATCACCAATCACAACAGATTATTCATTTCTCTTATCTGGACCATTCTAATAATTAGATCTATTCATCTCGCTTTCCTCTGCCCGCTACCTCGCGAACCGTTACGTTCAACAGAGTCTGTATAATTCAACAGGCAATTCGTTATCTAATGAAACTGCCAACGCAGGACATTACAATAATCGCACGTGTAGGTTATAAATCTTCACTTAACGATACAGATTGAATATTCAACAACACTTGAAGACAGCCTGATATTCACAGTTATCCTATATCGACTTACAATATAGGGGATGGAAAATGCATTTTTTTCTTAAATTGTTCAATACTTATGAACGGATTTCTTAAAAATATTTTATTATTACATTTAACAAAAATCGAGCCATTTCTGCAAATAAATAATCTAAGTAATATGGTAAGATTATAAGATAGTTACGCATCATTTTCCGTATATCATTTTCAAACGCTGTATACCGTAGAACGGGGCTACTTGAACTTTGACGTGTTACTTGAGCCCAGTACAAAAAATATTTAAATCTGTATATAGTCTACAATAATGAAAGTATCGACATGATTCATTGTTTCCCTGACAGGTGATACTTATTGTGAGGATACTTCGATCGATACCACGATCTATTTTTTTTTGTACTGGGCTCAAGTAACACATCAAAGTTCAAGTAGCCCCGTTCTACGGTACCGTGTTTGTATTTGAATATGTTGTATTGGATATTTTAGTTTTCATCAATTGTATTATTTGAATGTGCTGTATTGAATATTTTAGGTTTGTATTATTTGAATGTTTAAGTTTTGGTGTATTGTGCTTTATGTTAATGATGTGTTGAATCTTGGGTGGGTCAATCGTTATTTTCTTTCTGTTCATACAAATATGGTATTGATTACAGAGTGCTCCTTTTCGCGATTTTCGACAACCACCATTTTAATAAAATATGTGAACACTGCCAAGGAGATTTAAATACTATACAAACACCGTACGGTGTTCGAAAATGAAGGAATCCATCGAAACACATGTCACAATAGTTTTTGAGAAAAAATGGTATTTACCAAGTAAAACTGGATAGCTATTACCACAAAGTGACTGCCGCATCAATTGAAAAAAAATACTATCTCTAAGAAATTTCAATATTAGATATAACACAAAAATATATTTACAACATTTTGAGTGTGTCCAAATACTTGTTCACAAATCTGGATTATCTCCAATTATAGGAGTTATTTTTCATATTATTATTATTATTATTGATTTTTTCGTATTTTTTCTTTGATAAGATGTCCAAAAAAATACAAAAATACATTGTCTAAAATATCAAAAGCGTAGTTTTGTTTTTATAATTTTTAAAACAGCAAATTCGATGATAGCTTTCGTACATAAATTCACAGTTTTTTTTTGCTCATAAGATTTTAGAATGGAAATTAATTTTTCAATCTCTATGTAGTATAATTTTTTTATCATTATTTTTCAATTAGTTTTGATTGTGCATATGGCTAGATAATTTCAGGGGCCCGTCTGGCGTCTCTGAATGCCGACCCGACGCCTTTGATCTAATTAGCCCAGTAGCTATAAAATACATTTAGCATCGACTATCGACTTGTTTCGAGATGAGAGCGATTATTGGGACGTCAACTGGCAGCCAGGCCTCCTTGACTTTGATCCAGATGTAAAGCGTCCAATATAATTAAGATGACAAGTATTTTGCATTAGGTAATGATCGTTAAAATAGAAACACAGAGGCGGTGACAATATATCTGATTCGTCGCTAAACACGCCACATGTTGGATTAGTCAACATTTCCTTTGGTTATCAAGTCGTAAAATTTCCGGTTTCTTTGATATTCTTACACAGATTCCTCAGGTTATTCGACCGTATTTTATTAATGACGACAACGTGTTTATATTTCAGCATCATTTAGGGGTCAAGTGCATTGTTTGTATTGATAGATTTGGCGTTTAATTTGTGGAAATCCATTTTATAATTTATATCAAATGTTAAAATAAAACACTGTTTTTTGAGTCTTGTAAATTGTATTTCATTGTTTAAAAAAAAACGAAAAAAATTGTGACGATTATTTCGCCTTGTTATGGCATTTTTAAACGAACGTCATAACAAGGTTCGTTTGAAAATGCCGTAACAAGGTTTGTGTTTGATTTTAACATTTAACATATGTATAAGTAAATGCATTGTTTTTATCACTCTGAATGCTTCCGCCATATTCCGTGCCCTATGCACCGTTGGGTAGCCTAACGCTCTTACATAAAAGCGCACTATAGAAGCGGACATATTGCTCACTCCTTTCAACAACTTCATATATCAAAAAGCTTGATTTTTCAGGACATCGTTTTTAATGTTTAAGAATATAATAAAATGTATTAAAAATAAATATCAAGCCACTTATTGAAATTTTTCCTCTGCAACAGATTTTTTTACGTAAAACCTGAATATTTTTTCTACATTTGAAAAATATTAAGTATGTTTAGAAAAATAATTAAACAATACCTTTTTTTCAAAATGTAAAAACAACACTTTCCGCCCTGTAGCGGGTAAATATTACGTTTTGAATATGCCGCTTTTGCTGGGGTATAGTACATTTTCTAGGCATTCCGAAAACATGCACAATTGAAAATTGACGAATTTTGATATATGACGTTGTTGAAAGGAGTGAGCGATATATGATACGAGTATATTTAAAAAAAAAGTTTAACGCAATAAATCAAGATTTTTGAGATATGTAACTTCTAATTATATTTATATAATACCAAAATTATTTTAATTACTTTATTTTGTTGAACTACAACTTCCGTTTAAATCCCCCCTCCTCAAACGTACTCCCAAATACCTAGCCACTAAATACATGGTATTATTAATTACCCCGATGCGTAATTATTATAAATCTCGAAGCCCAGCTCATGAGAAACTCCAGGTGCCGCGGTTAATGAGTTCTGGTGATGAGAACCAGCATATGCATCTAAGTGCCATCTATTCACAAACCACGGCTACTCTCCTGGTATGAATTGTAGCGCATTAAAGCGATTTGTCATGGACCACAAGAGATTGCTCACGCGAGACAACATCGACCCTTCTAAACTTTTAGTTTTTTTGTTTAGTTTGCAAGTTTTTTTTTTTAAACATTTACGTATAATATTCCCGAATGCAGAAGCAATATGTACTAGTGGGGAGAATGATTGGCCTACAGAATAGCCTACTAAGAGAGGTGATTTACATATTAAATATTAAAATCAAAAACTGATTTTAAGAGTCCACTAAATTGTATTTTATTATTAAAAACACATAAAAATAAAATTTGTGACAATTGTTTAGCCTTGTTATGGCATTTTCAAACTGCTGTAAGTAATTTGAAAATCTCATAAAAAGGCGAAACAATGGATTTTTGTCAGACGGGAGAAATATCTAATTTACTATACTCAACCTGTAAAGGATTGTATTAGACTCGTTTTGTGTTTATTACAGCTGATATAATCAATATTTTCATTCATCATTTTCTTTTGGAAAATTCGCCTTCGTAAGTACGTTGTTTTCGTAAGTTGGCAATGAATGACGTCACAGAAACGATGGACTTATTTTAATATTGGTAACATTGCTACATTATTGGCCGCTCTATTTGTTGATGTCTATGATCCACCCTCCCACTCTCCCTCCCCTCATATTTGTTTAGCACAAATGGTAGTGTAGTGGTAAACAAACAATCCACTACTATTACGGCTCTATAAACCATAAACAATAAACCATAAGACGTCATAAAACGTTCGATGACGGAAATTTAATGACGTATGCGAACCCACGATTTTCGTTTCATTTAAATATCTAGAGTTTAAACCCTAATATCTCCCTTAGTTTTCTACAGATTTCAATAAGGATGTCATCTATATAGTCTTGTGATTTTTTATATTAATTTATTAGCCAATAAACCAACATCGTGACAAAAAACGATTGTCACAAAAAAAAATTGTATGTATTTTTATTAATCACAAGTCATAGTCAACGCGAAGAAGGATGAAAGTAGACTGAATGCAGTTGAAATGCGATCTCTCAGAAGAATGAGCGACAAAACGATGTATAATAGATGTGCGAATAGTGAAATAAGGAAGGAATGCAAAGCTGAGATAAGCATTATCGATAAAATTAAGAAAGGTGTGTTGAGATGGTTTGGACACGTAGAACGAATGAGTGAGGAAAGAACGGTAAAACAAATTTATGAGGCGAATGTTAGTGGAAAAAAAAGCAGAGGAAGACCGAGAAAAACATGGCACGATCAGGTATGCCAAATACTAGAAAGTGGTCAGGTTAGGAGTCGTAACAATCGGCGGGTATGTATGAGGAGATGCATGAACGTGGAAGAGGCGAAGAATGTTTGCAAGGACAGAGTGGTGTGGCGCTCTATTCTCTCTGCCTACCCCTGCGGGGAAGCGACGTGATGGTTAGTTAGTTAGTTAGATAGTCAACGCCGGGGGGACCCGATACGACACATAGAAGAATATTATTTCATCTCTGAGACTTGTTTCCAAAAGTATTGTGATAAAATATTTAAGTTTTTTTACTGCACCAATTTTAAATCAACGAATTGTAAATTTCAATCACTTTTTTAACGGCCGCACTAAACATGACAAACGGCCCTAAATTACTCCAGGTTGCCATATAATACATTGGTTAAACGTTGCCATAATAATAAAACAATTAAACAGTGGATATCGATGTGTTTTGTGCTCGATTCACCCAGGAACGCATACACAGGTGGTTGTTTCCCAAATGTTTCACTTTTTATGGCTTTCGTACCGTTCTTCGTGTTGCGGAGCCGTAAATAACGAGGGTTATAAATTAGAAATAAAAACCTGATGGACAGAACCTTGTTTTTATATCGATCACCCTGTACTTTATCGATTGATGCAATATAAATTAATTGACCTGGTATAGATCGGAATTGAAACATTTGTACTTTTTAATATTTGGATCTTTACGTCAGTATATTTTGATGATCTAAATTTTTTAAACATGCTGTAGACTGTAGATTATCACGTATTTTAGTGTATACTTATTTAAGTGGCCCGTGTACTTTTTTCTTTATATCCACTAAATATTCTCAAATCAAGATTGTATATCTCTTATAAACTATATCGCTCACTCCTTCCAACAACGTCATAAATAAAAAACTTGATTTTTCAGGAAATCGTTTTTAAAGTTTAAAAATATAATAAAATGTATTAAAAATAAATATCAAGCCGCTTATTGAACTTTTTACTGTGCAGCAGATCTTTTTAGGTAAAACCTGAAGGTTTTTTCTCCATTCGAAAAATATTTAGTATATTTAAAAAAATAATTAAACAATACCTCTTTTACAAAATGAAAAAACAACACTTTCTGCCCTGTAGCGGATAAATATTAAGTTAAAACAATGCCGCTTTTGCTGGGATCTAGTACGTTATATATATATATATATATATATATATATATATATATATATATATATATATATATATATATATATATATATATATATAGTATATATATATATATATATATATATATATATATATATATATATATATATATATATATATATATATATATATATATAATATATATATATATATATATATATATATATATATATATATATATATATATATATATATATATATATATTGATATTAATATTGATCATATTGTGAACCAGTCCATTGCCATGGATCTTTCTCGAAAGACACCTAGAGAAAGATACTGCAAAAAGATAACATGATTCAAAGACGCGGTCTAGGTGTATATTATACTTTTAAAAAACCCCATTTAATAATATTTTTTGCACTGTACCCATTCATTTCGCTGCCCTCACTGTATTTTTATTTTAAACCTTAACCACTCAGCGACGAACGGATTACGCAAGGGAGGGTGTCGGATTCTATTACCGATCAATTTGTCAGGATGTTTGTTCAATCCCTGCCGCCCTATTGTGTTACCCCCAGCCCTTGTTCACCATTCTACTATCCGCCGGAGTACTTTAGCGTAATCCCGGTCCTAACCAGCCCCTCGGTTCATCATTGTGCGATGGTTTTTTTGTGTGGAATGTGAGGTCATATGCTATGAAACAAAACGCTAAACACATTCATTGAAGGGCGGGAATATATTATACACTGAATGAGGCATTGGTACTAGTTTAAATAAAGTACATACATATTTTTATTTAATTTTTCATATGAGAAATATTAAGGTTTTTTGTTATTTGAAAAATACTTCAATTTCATACTATTTCTGTGAGCCTAGGCGGCTCATTATTAAAAAAAATAGGTATCAAATTGTGGTAGAGTGGGTTCGAACCCAGAAACTCTGACTCAAAAGTCCGTGACACTTACAACGGTACCACAACAAACCACATATCGTGAGTATACTAGCAAAAAAGTCAACTCTAAAATCCCTGTTTGAATAATCCCTGTTATTTAAAGCTTTTAGCCTGAATAAAATACCCGCTATTAAGCTTAAAGTTGAATTTTCTTGTAAAACCACATAAATATGACATTTCTAAATACTTAGTGTATTTTGCCAGTTTATAGAATGATGAAAACTTTATAATTTGCATCATTAAGTCAAAATTGCATATTTTTGAGTAGACGGTTTTTGCCAATACACCCACGATATAATACTCAAGCATTTATTCGTAATTTTCACTATATCGTCTTCTTTTATGTAAGTTACCGTAAATCTAATACTAACGTATGTGGGGGTTTTAGTAAAAAAAAATATGTTATCTACAACAAATACGTACGCATTTTTCGTATATTGTCATGGATATTTTTTAAACTCTTATCCGCAACCGATGGTGCATAGGGTACAGCATCATATAAACGCAGTGTTGATCATTAACACACGAAGGAAAGGAGATCAGCCCTCCGTTTCAGGTACCAATCCAAGGTAATATTGAAAAATGTTGAGTGAAGAAATCACTTATATTAAGAGGTAATTAATTTACATATTATATGAAAGGTTTCGTGCAGCGAGTTTTTTCAAAATTAGGTATTTAAAAGCGAAATTAAAATAAAGATTTTGTTAAAATAATAAGGAAACTTCCCCTTTAGGCAGGGTGACATTGATGGCCGTTATTAGGGGATGTTTATGGGAGTTGGAACACGATGTGACAGTTATTTAAGGGAGGGGGCGGATAGATGTTTCGTGCAGTAATAAAAACATACTTTTATAAAAAAAAACATTATGATGTGGTATTCTGTGACATATATGTGGATATAATACCATTCTCTGATTTACGAAGCATATTATTGGGATTAAACAAGAAGTCGTATTTTTAATAAACTGAACTTTATTTAAAGATTTTTGTCCGCCTCCGTAGTGTAATGGTCAGCACGCTCGGCTACCGTTCTGGAGGTCCCGGGTTTGATTCCCAAGGGGGGTAAAATAAATATAAGTGATTTTTTTCACTGTCATATTTATTCAATATTACCCTGGACTGGTACCTGAAGCGGAGGGCTGATCACCTTTCCTTCATGTGTAAACGATCAAGATAACACTGCGTTTATATGACGCAGTGCCCTATGCACCAATGGGGTGCGGATAAGGGTTTTATTATTATTATTATTGTATAAAGATAATTTACCAAAAAATAATTTACGTAAAAATGGCATTTGACGACCGTGACCGTTTTACAGGGATGAACTTTAGAGGTTTAAATATGTGTGTTTTCTTATTTAAAAATTCTCATATTTATAGGAAAATAAATATGAAAATGACCACTGTTGAGAGGTTTTACTGTACACACGCACAACACACATATCGCTCACTCCTTTCAAGAATGTCATATATCAAAAAACTTGATTTTTCAGGAGATCGTTTTTAAAGTATATAAAGTATAAAAATATAACACAATGTATTAAAAATAAATATCAAGCCACTTATTGATCTTTTTACTGTGCAACAGATCTTTTTAGTTGAAACCTGAAAGTTTTTTCTCCATTTGAAAAATATTTAGTTTATTTAAAAAAATAATTAAACAATACCTTTTCTTCAAAATGCAAAAACAACACTTTCTGCCCTGTAGCGGGTAAATATTAAGTTAAAAATATGCCTCTTTTGCTTGGATAACATAATATAATATATCAAGTGATCTGGAGTTAAGAATGCACATTCAATGCGAGTCTATTCGGGATGATAGCGGACGTAGAGTATCTTACAATTGTAGGGTTATTATAGCCATTCGATTCGATTATAAATATCTTCATTTCCCTAGGACACTAACATAAACGTGCACATTAGTAGTTGGGGGAAACTGAGATTCACCGTGCGCATTACAGCCCTTAAATGCAATTGGAAATGCTTTTCTTGCAATTATTTTAGGGTGACTGTGAATTCATATTGTTTGACACGATAATAATATGAAAAGTTTTACTTCGGCAATAGCAAACGGAACATTAATTAACGAAGTAATTTATGCAAGATGATTAGTAGATATTCACTACTACTACCATCACGCCGTTTCCCCGCAGGGGTAGGTAGAGAGGATGGAACGCCACACTCTTCTGTCCTGACATACACTCCTCGCCTCCTTCACATCCATACATCTAGTCATACATGCCCTCCGATTACGCAGACTTTTGACACCGCCAGATTTTAGGTTCTGATTGATCTGATCGTGCCAAGTCTTTTTCGGTCGTCCACGTTCTGTTTTCCCTCTCACATTCGCCACATATATTTTCTTAGTCATTCTCTCGCTATCCATTCGCTCCACATGTCCATACCACCGCAAAGAACTCTTCCTAATCTTTTCAATTATTGCTCGTTCAGCCTTACATTCCTTTCTTATATCGTCGTTTTTAATTCTGTCAAACAATGATTTTCCACACATTCGTCTGAGGGATCGCATTTAGCTATAGAGTAGATATTCACACACGTCGATAATTCTTATAATCATCTTAACCATCGACTAAACAACAAAAAAAACTTAGTAAATTAAGACAAAAGCATTATATTAATAACACAATTAGAAAAAAATAATCAATCTTATTTGTGTATTATATTAGTAACACAATTAGAAAAAAAATCACTCGTATTTGTGTATTATATTAATAACATAATTAGAAAAAAAATAATCACTCGTATTTGTGTCAAAGATACAAATGAGTATCAAAAAAATGCAGCACGGTATAATTGTTATTTTGATTTTTAATTTCTGATTTACGAATATAAATTTACGGAAGAATCGAATAACGTATATACTAAATAGCAGTAAATTTATTGATTGTACGAAAAGCACATTTGAACAGAGAGTATGTAGGTATTTGAAGATATTATAGATTGTAATATATAACAAAAAATATTAGTATTTTGTTTAAGAACAATTCTTTTATACTTGATTTCATACTTGAATAAAAAAAAGCAAAATACTTTTCAAATGAACATCTACACTTATCACCGTTTGAACATCTATCATACATCGTTTTACCGTACATTTACCGAAGAGATAGCATTTCGACTACATTCAGTCCACTTTCATCCTTTTTTTTGCCAACTCTATGCTTCACTTCCATAGATTAGGGTTAAATTTTTAAATAAATAAATAAGAAATACTTTGTGGCACATTTTATCAACTGAATAAAATAAAACAAGTTTGTATTTAACCACTTTTTAAAGTGGTCTGAAAGTGGTTAAAAAGAGGTAGCAAATAAACAAGGGTGGAAAATGTCAATTAAATCGTTAATTTTGTTTTTTTTTTTAAATAAAATACATCGTTGCATTTAAAAAAAAATACTGGTTGTTAATAGAGTAGTTTTTTCTCAATTATTGTCACCCTGTGCGCACTAAGCCAGAAAAATAATTTCACACTTGACGTGACCCGCAATGGATGACCTGTCACTGTACTAGTACCGGAGCATCCCTAGCGCCCTCTGCTCTTCTGGTAGCCGGATCCTAATGCGTCCCAACTCATGGGATGCATGGGAGGCACGGGAGGCAAGGCAGCCCATGGGGAAATCACGGTAGAGTTTAAATTCGGTGCTGCCCACCACGAGGGTGGAGAAATTTACTGCGACTTTTGGTTGTAACGTATTTGTCAAGTTTGTTAATTATATAAGGGTTAAACGCATCAAATCCTTACTTCCTTGTTTATAAAATAATGATGGGGCTAGTATTTATCCTGCGCCAACCTAAACACAATGTTTAAAACTATTTTATTTTGATTAAATTTACTGCGACTTTTGGTTGTAACGTATTCGTCAAGATTGACAATTATATAAGGGTTGAACGCATCAAATCCTTACTTCCTGGTGTATAAAATAATGATGGGGCTAGTATTTATCCTACGCCAACCTAAACACAATGTTTAAAACTATTTTATTTTGATTAAATTTACTGCGAATTTTGGCTGTAACGTATTTGTCAAGATTGTTAATTATATAAGGGTTAAACGCATCAAATCCTTACTTCCTGGTGTATAAAATAATGACGGGGCTAGTATTTTTCCTGCGTTAACCTAAACACAATGTTTAAAACTATTTTATTTTGATGAAATTTACTGCGACTTTTGGTTGTAACGTATTTGTCAAGATTGACAATTATATAAGGGTAAAACGCATCAAATCCTTACTTCCTGGTATATAAAATAATGATAGGTCTAGTATTTACCCTACGCCAACCTAAAGATAATGTTTAAAACTATATATTTCATTTGAATTTAATTTAAAACCAACGCTAAACGTTAGATTTTTAAATTTAAAAAAAATGCGCCAAATATTATTGCGTTGATTTTTTTAAACATTTTTTCTTCACAATTTTTCATAATATTATTTTTTGACATCTCAACATGAAGAAGAATATGGAAGTCTAAGTATTTACGTTTGATTTTAACATTTAATATATAAATATCTACTTATATTACGGATAACTTTGATACTATTGGAACATATAATATGTACTGCATTTTATGTATTAATTGCTAATTCAAACACAATTTTTTGTTGGTTTTATTTTTTTTTATTTATTTCTTAAGTTAGCTTATATTAAAACTAATATAAACTATTATATACATTTACATCATCTTTATATATTTACATTTCCTTACAGTAACTTAGACATTTATTTTTAAATTCTTTCAGACACTTTTCATTCTTCATACATTCAGGCATCTCATCATACATTTTTAAACCCTTATACATCAAGCAATTTTGCGACTCAGCTCTTTTCAATAATGGTAGTCTTATTTTATCCTTTTGTCTAGTAGCATATTCATGACAATTTTTGTTTAAGACAACTTTATCCTTAAAATATTTTGGCAACTTATCGTGAAAAAATTTATGTACAAATATCAACATATTAAATTTAAGTCTTCTTCTTACAGATAACCATTTTAGTTCATCTCTCATTCCTTTTACATTGCTATATTTATTCTTCCCAAGAACTATTCTCATCGCCCTATTTTGTGCAATTTCTAGTTTATTTAGATTTCCTTCGTTTGCTAAAAATAACACTGTTGAGCAGTAATCTATATGTGGAAGAATGATTGTTTTGTAAATTAGTTCTGCAGTATCTTTATTTAATTTATTCCTTAATCTACTAAGGAAAAATATTTTTTTTGATATTTTTTTATTAACGTGTTCAAAATTTGCATTTAATGTCAATTTTGAATCTAGTATTATGCCCAAATATTTCATTTCATCAACCTTTTCTATGGTTTCATTATCAATATATATATTCATCCTTGGGTTTGGCTTTCTTCTTCCTAACTCCATGTATTTTGTTTTCCCAACATTAAGCTTAAGTTTATTAATTTTGAGCCACTCGGATATTCTGTTTAAGTCCTCGTTTAATTTTTGTATGGTCTCTGTATAATTTTCTCCCGCTATATATATTAATGTATCATCGGCAAATAATTGTAGTTTGCAGTGTTTTATTATATTAGTGATGTCGTTTATATATATTATAAATAAAATTGGTCCTAGAACTGATCCTTGGGGAACTCCTAAATTATTCTCCAAAGGTTCAGATATTTTGTTTTCTATTTTAGTTACTTGTTTTCTTCCTTGAAGATATTCTTTGAATATCTTTTATGGTTAAAAAACAGATCAAAATTAATATTGTGACAACTGTTTAGCCTAGTTATGGCATTTTTAAACGAATGTGAAGATTAAATGGACTGATGACTGCCAGTATTAATTTTTATATGTTTTTTAACAATAAAATACAACTTAGCAGAATCAAAAAGTCTGTGTTTGATTCAACAATTTATTCGTAAATTAAAATGGAGTTCTACAAATTAAACGCCAAATCAATAAATAATATGTACTGTAGTATGTAGGTATATTATTTATTTTATTTTTTTGAACTAAATACTATATAAATATATTGTAGCTATATTTTTTCTCAAGTGAACTAAGGCCTCGTTCTGCGCATGCGTTGATTAAGATGGATGCATTTTCCGCGCGGGAAACATTGATCGCATGGCGGCAAAGCTCCACCCATCTCCCTCCCCCTTGCGCCTTGGCGCCCGGAAGGAAGGAGACAGAAACATGCCGCCATTACAGTTTCTGTTTTAAGGCTCTGTAAAAGGGGTGTCAATGCGTCTGCGCAGTGGACGAGGCTTTTGTTTTTGCTATGGATTGTAGATACACGCGTTATTTATGTGTTTTCTTTTATAAATATGTACGCATTCTCATATTTAATTGGTGGTAAAGGAAAATAAAATAAAATAAATCATTTTTAAATTGCTGCCTGATATTTTAAACCTCTGATGGTAGCATCTAATACGTAATTTAACTTTGTAACAAACTTATGTCTATCGAAAATATTAGAATAAACGATTATATCAGTTTACTTCTGCTACTACACAAACATCACGCCGTTTCCCCCCAGGGGTAGGCAGAAAGGATGGAACGCCACACTCTTCTGTCCTGACATATACTCCTCGCTTCCTTCATATCCATACATCTAGTTAACAATATTTACAATAATTATCTGCAATTACACAAGTTATTTTTCATAAAATTTTTTGACATCTCAACATAGATGAAGAAGAATATGGAAGTCTGGGCATTTACAGGGCTTACGACCGTCATAGACTGGTTTAAGCTATCATGGGTAGAATTGGTGAATTTTACACGTGTGTTAATTGATCATTTTAACCAGCCTATGACTGTCGTAATCCCCGTAAATGCCCAGACATCTTTATTCTTCTTCATCTATGTTGAGATGTGAAATATAATACATCAATGTAAATTAAAAAATATACATTAAAGAGAGAGAGAAAGAGATATAATGACATTCTATAGAGAGAATGAATAAGAAAACGTATAAGGAGATGCATGAATGTGTAAGAGGTAAAGAATGTTTCCAAAGACAGAGTGGTATGGCGTTCTATTCTCTCTGCCCACTTCTGCTGGGCAGCGACGTGACTTTGATTTGCTTGACCCGCCCTGGAAATCGAACCCGGGACCTCCAGCACGGTAGCCGAGCGTGCTAACCATTACACTACGGAGGTGGACATGTCCTAATCTAGTGTTCCAAATACATAATAATTATATCGTAGTCGTACAGGAGAAAGTGACCAAGTGCATTTTTGACAAAAACGTACTCATTGACTATTTGATATCTTACTAGCTTAATATTACCCTAAAAAACAAAGGATTTTAAACTTGGAAGTATAATATATAAATTTGTTTAAAATGACTAACTGCATTGATGTTTATTTTCTTGCCAAGAAAAAGTGACTTAAATGGCCCTCCTGAACATTTCACGTTTTGTTAGTTGGTCACTTTCTCCTGTACGACTACGATATGTTTCCTTATTCCTAAAAATAAACGTTTTATTTTTTACTTGTCAGCTGACGATTTATAGATATCCCTACATATCATTTCGACTTTTATTATCACATTTATATCTCCTCTTTCTAGGTGCTCGAAACAAAAGCGACCAAGTCCATTTCCGCGTACATCATTTTAACAAGTTTATTTTTAGATATCATAATCTAAAACTCACGTTTAATTTATAAATTCATTCAACCATATCCGACCCCGTATTTATATTCCTACTTATTCAATATTACCCTGGACTGGTACCTGAAGCGGAGGGCTGATCACCTTTCCTTCGTGTGTTTACGATCAAGATAACACTGCGTTTATATGATGCAGTGCCCTATGCACCATTGGGGTGCGGATAAGGGTTAGGTCAGGTTATATCCGCTCCCTATGTGTGGCATATGGAATTCACAAACTGTCTGCGGGCTTTTCTTTCGGTCACCAGCTCCCTTGCATCCTCCCAAGTCGGATCCGCGTCCCGAAGTTCTCTTGTTTCTTGACGACAATTGTGACCAATTTATTAGTAACTTCACATATTCGTTACCTACTTATATTTTTTCTATAATACAATAACTATATGTGTAGTTTTTTCCACATTAATTTTATATAACCAGTGACCGGGTTTCGTCTTTACCCACATCATAAGATTGGTCTTAATGATCTTGTTAACGACAAAACCCGGTCACTGGTCAAATAAAATAAATGCGGAAAAAACTATATGACTTCAATCTATAAAGGATAATATTTTTCCATCAATGACGTCATGATGTCCGTATTAACTTAATGAAATCATATTTCGGAGTGCTAATAAAAAGTATTATCATATTTATTGAGGTATATGGTATTATGTTTTTATTTTGAAAAATTATGCTTAAAATCGTAATTATTTTTCATATTATTTTTTAACATCTCAAGATGATCCAATTTCGAAACATTGTGCTTGAATCACTAGAACTTCACTAGAGACATCTATTGTGAGATGAAAGAAGCTTTTTATTAAGCAGAAACTCTTTCAATCCAATGCGAATCCAGATTTGTGAACAAGTATTTGGACACACTCAAAATATCATTATGTAATTATTTATTTTTTATTATCTCGCTTTCGTTTACTCTTCAACTTAACAGGAGTGCATAGGACTTAATGGACTGGACTTGGTCCATTCGTGCTCTAGACTAGATCTTTGATATATGCAGGTAGGTATGTACTATGTAGTTCTGTTTTCTTCCATCCATCTGTCAAGTTGCAACCAATTTATTAAGTTTAACGGCCTCTTTTAATACGTATCGACGTTTCGATGATAATAATAATACCGGAATACCAATTAAATTTGTATTTTTTATTACACACTATAAATATTCGACGCGTCGCATTTGTGAGAAACTGCGATTGTTTGATTAAATGCATTAAGAGGGGAGTTTTCAACAAACGCCTGACCTTACTTCAAAATTGATAAAAAAAATTAAACAAGGACCAATTAATTTGGAACACATCGTGTCTTGAAATTGTCTTTTCGAATTCAATTCTACTTACAACATTTTGAGTGTGTTCAAATACTTGTTCACGAATCTGGATCAGAAGCGAAACATGGAACTTGCAAAGGAAGGATGAAAGCAGAGTGAACGCTGTTGAAATGCGTTCCCTCAGACGAACGTGCGGAAAATCATTGTATGACAGAATTAAAAACGAAGATTTAAGAAAGGAATGTAAGGCTGTACAAGGTATAATTGAAAAGATTAGGATAAGTTCTTAACGGTGGTATGTAGAGCGAATGGATAATGAGAGAATGACTAAGAAAATATATGTGGCGAATGTAAGCGGGGAAACAGAACGAGGACGACCGAAAAAAACTTGGCACGATCAGATCAATCAGAACCTAAAATCTGGCGGTGCAAAAGTCTGCGTTGTGTGGTTCCTCGAGCGCCCGACGCGGCTGCTGAGAGAACCACGCTCCATCATTTATTTAATTTTCTCCGGACATTTACATCTCAAGTCTACAATTTTTTGCTCATCTATAAATATTGTGATTGGTGTTAACTTGAAATGGTTAAAAGTTATAATTTTATAAAGGTTAGCTGTTAACTGATGAAAGTGCATCAATAATATCATTGCGTCGTTCAATATAGCAATGCTGGTCTAAACGGTGTAGTGTATTTCTAAGAATCTGTGCCGAATGAACACATGTGGCAAGTTGGCGTTAAAAAGTGCTTTGTGTTCGTCCCTTAAGGGTACTTTACGACCATAGTGTATTCATCCGAAACCCCTAACTTCTCGGGGATAAATGACTGCAATAAAAATGTGCAAAGATAATACCAATCTGAGAACATGTGCTTAAACGGTTAAATTTTATGAAATCGAACTACAAACTTAAATACCTTAATTGCGCCAGCTCCCATTAGTATGAAAGCGAAAGCGGAAAACCTCAAAGACAAAACCATCATGTCGGATCACGGAAAGGCGGCAAAAGAGGATAAATGTGAAGTCCCGTTTGAACTGCTAGTTTGGAAGTTGGAAGTTGGCCATCCACAATGACGAGGAGATCAACAAGCTGCCCTCCAGCGTGACGACCATCGCTCGGGAAGTCGTCCTGCTCAACACCTTGGTCATTCTCCAGCCAATGGGATCAAGAGGAAGGCGTTTTAATTTGTCGGCTCATCTTTTCCCCGCTCCAGACTCGACAGCCCGAGATCGATTGACGACGTTTTAATCTATTTTTTTTATATCATAATCATCATCATCTTATTATTATTATTATTATCCATGTCTTTATAAGCGCCCTTGAGGTAGTATTTTACGAAAATGGCGCTATACAAATTATCCAAATTATTATTGTTATATTATTAATCGGAGGGCATGTATGACTAGATGTATGATGTGAAGGAGGCGAGAAGTGTATATCAGGACAGAAGAATGTGGCGTTCCATCCTTTCTGCCTATCCCTACGTGGAAACGGCGTGATGTTAGCAGTAGTTGTAGTTTTTTTTACGTTATTTTTTGACATCTCAACAAAGATGAAGAAGAACATGGAAGTCTGGGCATTTACGGGGCTTACGACCATATTATAGTGCCTTTGCTCGAGTCTGAACAGTTTAGAAGCTACAAAATATGAGTGAGTAAAAATTGAGTACTTATTTGCAAAAAGGGATTTCTAGTACAAGAGTGTAGTGTACTAGAGTTTTTGCCTAGAATTTTCACTCGTGAATTACATGAAATTATAGTAACTTTAAACATAAAGAGTAAATCCACTCACAAGTAGGCATAGGCTATGAAACTTTTAAAGTTGAAGCCTGAGTAGGGACATGATAAACGGTGTTGCATAAGCCGTAGCTAGATATCAGAGTCACTTGGACGTTAGGTAATTCAAAAAAAAATCCCTTTTTGCAAATACTCATTTTTTACTCACTCATATTTTGTAGCTTCTAAACTGTAGGTATTCACTGCAGGTATTTTTTAAGTGGGTATTTTTTAGTGGGCACCTAAACACGCGTTTCCACTTGTAAGACTGGCCGCTTAAGTCGTGATTTGTACGGAGGCGTCCAGATCAAATGTCACCCCATTGTAAACTGTCGTGGGAAAATATGTTTCCAACGTATTTGAATATATTATATCCTTCATAATTTATCACTCAACTAAAACACACTTGAATCCTACACCATGCGATGTGAAATAAAGTTTCATAATACAATTTCGTTAAGTGGTTATGAAATGCCCGCCATTTCTGTGGATTTCATTTATTACCAACACAAGTAGCTAGAACCTAAAATCTGGCGGTGTCAAAAGTCTGCGTAATCGGAGGGCATGTATGACTAGATAGATGTATGGACGTGAAGGAGGCGAGGAGTGTATGTCAGGACAGAAGAGTGTGGCGTTCCATCCTTTCTGCCTACCCCTGCGGGGAAACGGCGTGATGGTAGTGGTAGTAGTAGTAGTAGTAGTAGTAGCTAGTAGAGTAGAGTGGTGTGCCGTTCTGTTCTCTCTGCCTATCCCTGCGGGGAAACGTCGTGATGGTTACATAGTTCAGTTATTACATTTTTGACATCTCAACATAGATGGAGAAGAATACGGAAGTCTGGACATTTATAGGGGGTTACGACCTGTCTTGGCTTGGTTAAGTGATCACTTTACTCACGTGTAACTAACATTCACCGATTCTACCCATGATTGACAACCGCACTACTTAAATTTTTGGAACTCCTAGATATGTTGATCAATCTTAAATTTCATTTATGTAAGTTCGTACTTGATAGACGAAGAAGTCAGCTTCCTTTTCTTATTTATCTGATACCTCTTCAGTAGTTCCAGGGATACGTTTGAGATAGTTTTAGTGATACCAAACTCTTTTTATACAAGTATTTTGTTGATTTGCGAAACTCTGTTACAACATTACAGAAGACAACTGTGCAAAACATTATATATATATATATATATATATATATATATATATATATATATATATATATATATATATATATATATATATATATATATATATATATATATATATATATATATATATATATATATGGTATATTTTGAATTTTAATCGCCCTACACATACGAATGTACGTGATACGCGCGGTATTTCTTCACCATACCGTGCTAACCCGTGTGATCTACGCGCACGAGAAAAGATATCTGTTCCAAAAACATTTAATGCGTACCGGATGCACTGACAAATTTTTGTCAGGTTTCATACCTGACAATATTTTGTGACAACAAACGTTGTATTTTTTTTTTTGCTTGTTTATAAAAAAATATGGCTGAAAATAACCCGGAGGTAGTTAAAAACGTTGTTAACTTTGTGGTATGGTAATAATATAACACTCTCCTTATCATTCATCGTTTCATTTGTGAAATACCATTTTAAAAAACACCACTTCGTGACAACTTTTATTTTTGAATAAATGTCAGGCCGTAACAATTTAATTTTAATCTACATTTGACCTGATGATGGAGTGATTATTCTGAAACCGGTAGTCACGAAGTAAAGTACACAAAGTGAACGATAAGAATGAAAGGGAGAGTGTTTAATTTTATCATATGGAGTATTTGACACATGTGTTTGATCTCCAATTTAATTTACTATTACTTATTGGATTATAATGTATTCAATGTAGGTACTTATATGATGATTTTTTCCAGGTTTTGAAGTACTGCGATCATCTTCACGGAAAATGGTACTTCAGCGAGGTTCGAGCCATCTTCTCTCGCCGATATCTTCTGCAGAATGTTGCCATAGAGATCTTCCTGGCTAGCAGAAGTAAGTTTTTAACCAATATTTCATTCATCTCCTTAAGTATATATACTCCTAATACTCTTTTACCTTTATTTTTATTATTAATTGAACGTCCATATTGCATTATTTTAAAAAAATGTAAATTGTTCAATTACTTTTATACCTTACTTGCAATTTTGATTGATGTGGAATTTTGGCTGACGGTGCTGCCTTCAATCAAGAATTTCTGAAATACATTGTGAGGTATATCTATTTTCCAATTGATAATAGGTGACATTATTCAGAATTAGTTCATAAATACAATATTTTGGAGGGACGCAAATGAAATTTAATTTTTAAATACTTATATTTATCTAGTCTATTAATATTAACAATGACAATTTTTTAACATATACATCATCCGTAGGGTGAATTATCCAGTGTCTGATAAAAATCCGTCTAATCTAAAAATAGATTAAAAAATAGCAAATATCTTGCTCGGAAATTTAAAGTACCTAGTATGTATTTTTTTCAAATTCAAATATCATTTTTAATATAGCGAATGAAAACAACAACAAAAAAACTCTTTTTCTTGTACCACGATTTTGTATACTTACATGAATTTAGTCGGTATACTTTCATCGTAATAATGTTATAAAAATAATTCTTGAAAAATAGCAATAATAAAGTCACTTTTATTGTAACAAACCATTATTCTTCTTTATGTTCCCCTTTTGTCTTACCTTTTGGTAGGACATTTTCCTTGAATTGTTGCATTGCAATCTTCGATCGTGAATTACGAAATGGCCAATCAGAATATTATTCAAAATCCCATTTAAAAAAGAGCTGTAACGTAACTTGAACTATTTTCCTTTTGTGAAAAATCGAACTGTTATAGATATAAACATATTGTAGATAAATACTATTTTCCACCTTTGGTATTAGCGATTACTGCCATCTTTCAATATTTTTTCTAAGCAACGTTTTTAGTAACACCGCTGACACCTGTTGAAAATCCGATCAAACTGGACTTAGCGGAGACACTAACCAATACTTGTTTTTTTTTCAGCCTCGATAATGTTTGCCTTCCACGACCAAAGCACGGTGAAGAAAGTCATCAAGGCTTTGCCGAGAGTCGGTGTCGGTATCAAGTACGGCATACCGCAAACCAGGTGAGTCTATTATAATAACTTTTATTGTTAATTTAATACCGAACGCCGTACATAGATGTCGCAAATTTTGTGTTCTATGGCAGACATGGATCGTTCGCGAATGACCGCATCTTAATGATCCGTTTATTACGAGTGACCGGATCCCGTTTTTGAGTGAATCTCGCTCACGAACGCTAACCTATTCTTTTGTTTACTTATTGACGGATTCATCGATTCATTGATTGTTAGCTGAATGAAAGTAATGAAAAAATTTGGTTTCGCGACAGCAAAACGTCTTTGCGACTTTATTTTGGTTGCCGGCTTTCATCGATAAGATATTTGATCAATTTTGGATTACCCAACGCCAAATGACTTTGAAATCTAGCTAAGGCTTATGCGACACCGTTTATCACGGCCCTACTTGGGTCTAAACTTCATTAGTTTTGTAGCCTATACCTACTTGTGAGTGGATTTACTCTTTATGTTTGAAGTTACTATAATTTCATATTATTCATGAGTTCACCTCCATAGTGAAGTGGTTAGTGCGTTTGGATACTATGCTAGCGGTCCTGGGTTCGATTCCCAATAGGGTCAAAATAAATAATATATATTTTATATCACCTTGGATTGGTACCTGAAGCGCAAGGTTTATCAGATTTCCTTATTGTATTTAACGATCAAGAGAACACTGCTTCTATACGATGCAGTGCCCTATGCACCATTGGGTGCGGAAAAGGGTTAGAAGAATTTATGAGTGAAAATTTTGATTAAAAATCCTTCTCCTCGTTTTGTCGAAAGATATTTTTTTCAATTGATCGGGTCTTAATGAACGGATGATCCTTTAAACGTAAAATCTTTATTTTTCAAATGGTTCGTCGCTTTACATTGTTCATTTGATTTGCATCTTAAATTCGGTACATTTGGTCTTGATTTTGGTTTTCATCTTTAATACATTTCTATCCTGTTGTTAGTTTCTGAATTCTGGTCACATACCCCATTACTTCGCAACTATGTTGCCAGTACCAGCTCTCAAACGACACGTAGCTCTGTGATTATCCTGCGTGGAGTTATCTATCCAGACCCGTAATTGGATAACCGTTATCAACATTATCCAGGGGTGTATCATTATATTTAATATTTTCCATATGTACATCAAACAAAAGCATGCTGTTCTAATAATAAATTATTCGTAAACAATGTGAAAATCCTATTTCGCTTAAAAATCTAATATCTAAACCAAAGGCTAAAGAACCTGTGATGTGAATGCCGCATGAAACTTCTTGGTCTTTTTTTATTACCTAACGTCCAAGTGAAACATGCAAAACCGTTTATCATTGCCCTACATAGGCTTAAACTTTATAAACTTTTAAAATTAAAAAAACTTTGTTCTAACCACTTTTTTATCTTTAGTACACTTCAACCTACCGGTTTCGACAAGAACCTTGTGATCATCAGGGTTTATTAAATTCTAAAACATTAAAAACATTGAAATACTCATAATTAATTACATTCCCTTACCGAAAAAACTTCCACACACTCCGTAAAAAATCCTAAATGATATTTTTATATAAAAATAACATTTAGGATTTTTTACGGAGTGTGAGAAAGTTTATGTATTAATTTTAAATCAAACACACATTTTTTGAGTCTACTAAGTTGTATTTTATTAACAAAAAACACATAAAAAATTAAATTGTGACAATTGTTTCGCCTTGTTAGGGCATTATCAAACGAATGTGAAGATCAAATGGACTACGGTCCTTATGTAGCTATACAATTCTAAGTGACAGTTTTAACACGTGCAGCAATAATTTATGGGAGACAACAGTAGCTAATGGGGGATGTAGGTATGTACCCTTATATCTGTGTTTGATTTAAAATTAATACATAAATTAAAATGGAGTTCTACAAATTAAACGCCAAGTCAATAAAAAAATGTGAGGAAGTTTTTGGTCACCTTTAGATTTTCGTTTTTACAAAGCTTTTGCTACATTCACAATTGTATTTTCGGTAACCCTTTTATGTCCCCAGTGTCTGACCATCAATCATTTTTGTGAAGACGTTATGGGGGAGTTGTATATATGTATGACTGCTCACAGTAAATTATCTTATCAGCGTAGAAACGGCACTGAAAGATGAATCATCTCTTGGTGTTTATAGTAACCGGCGTGAGGTGACCCTATAAAGTAACTCATTTATCAAAGCGAATTGTTCCCAAGTGGGCGTAGGAAAATTCCGAATTGGCTTTCTGGTCCAAGAGAAGATTTTTCTCACAGCTCGTGACCACAAATGATCAGTTAGCATTTATAACAATGATATAAAGAAATAAACATGATTTTAAAAAATACAAATTAGACTTTTTGAATATACTCGTATATACCTATGTTATATGGTATATAATAGCAAATACACTGCTGTACAATAATAATAATAATAAAAAGCCCTTATCCGCACCTGATGGTGCATAGGGCACTGCATCATGTAAACGCAGTGCTTTCTTGATCGTCAACACATGGAGGAAAGGTGATCAGCCCTCCGCGTCAGGTACCAGTACAGGGTAATATTTAATAAATATTACAGTGAAAAAATCGCTTATTTTTATTTGACCTCCCTGGGAATCGAACCCGGGACCTCCAGTACGGTAGCCCAGCTTGCTTACCATGACACTACGGAGGCAGACAAAATGCAACAGATAACAAAATTATTACTTTCGGGTTGATTTGACATGATTGAAAAATAACTTTAACCGAAACCCCTTTTCTTGGGAATGACATATATTAATTCTAGAATACTATGAGATAATTCGGATAATTCTAGAATTATCGACTATCGTAAAAATAACGATGCCAAAACCGACAATTGCTAGTAAAACCAATGTTCGCGTCGTTCTGCGTCCCCTGCTTACCAGTACCTTTTTCATTATAACGAGATCTCTTTATCTCGATGAATGTTGCTATGGCTTCTAAAATAATAAAAGTTTTTTATTTTCTTATTTACTGTCGTTTTATTTCGTATTTTTACGAATGTTTAGTGACGACGTCAATCGTAGGATAATCAAACAACAAAAAATCGTTGATCAAACTTCTTTTTCATTACCAAAATCTTTTTTGGATTACCAGGGTTCTACCATGTCGCTCACTCCTTTCAAGAACGTCATAAATATAAAAACTTGATTTTCAAGAGAACGTTTTTAAAGTTTAAAAATATAAAATAATGTATTAAAATTAAATATCAAGCCACTTATTGATTTTTTTTACTGTGCAACAGTTCTTTTTAGGTAAAACCTGAAGGTTATTTTCCATATGAAAAATATTTAGTTTATTTTTAAAAAAAATAATTTAACAATTACTTTTCTTCAAAATCCAATACAACACTTTCTGCCCTGTAGCGGGTAAATATCAAGTTAAAAATATGCCTCTTTTGCTGGAATATAGTACATTTTCTAAGCATTCCGAAAACATGCACAACTGAAAATTGACGATTTTTGATATATGACGTTCTTGAAAGAAATTAGCGATATGTACTCGTTTGTATGTTATACTGTATTGTTTATATATTATAAAATAAAACACAATGTTTCATCGACTCATTTATTTGACTAACACAACCTTTTCGCTCAGGAACTATAAACAAATATCAAAAACATATTCCTCCACTTTCATCCCTTATTCCTACAAATCTCAGTAATTGGAGGCGTGATTATTTCCCGATAATATTTACATATATATTATTTCTTTATTATTTTTTGTGATCAATATCGACAAGCCATCAATACTAATCTACCAAAAATTGCTTGATCGTATAAAAAAAACTTTTTACAGTTCGTACATATAAAAATACAAAAACGCATATAAATTGTATAGTTCTGTGTAATTTACTTACAGTAATATACATTTGAACATTTGTAAAATATATTTAAATACATGATTTATTATAAAATATTATTAATTAATTAATTTGCCCTCCCTGTTAAGTTAAAACATTTATTAAATATTATTTTTTGACATCTCATCAAAGATGAAGAAGAATATGGATGTCTGGTCATTTATGGGGCTGATGACCGTCACAATATGAAAAAAACTCCTGTAATTGGAGATTTTCTAGATTTTTGTGAACAAATATTTGGACACACTCAAAATGTTGTACATTTATTAAATATTTATTTCCTTTCTGTGATTAATTTACTTTTTGCGTTGTAGTACGTAAACATATATTTTTTTTTTAATTATTGTTCATCAAACATGTTATTTTTCGTTCTCTGAACATAGTATATTGTTTTCATCACAAAATATTGTAAACAAGCATTATTTTTTTCATAATCAAAACACTACACATTTTTTTTATCTTAACCAGGATTTTCTAAAAATATAATTTTTCTCTTTAAATGTATTTTTTTTTATCTGATAACCTTAATAGTACTTATGTCCTAAATAAATACAAAAACTTTGATCTCATTCGAAATCAGTACGTACTTACAATTTTTTGATTTTGGGAGATACAATGTTTTTTTGTTGCTCTTTGATCATAATCGCAGTTGATTTTAATTGTAGCCTTGATCGGACTACTTAAATACTCAAAGGTGTTTTTATCTTCCTATTATTTGATACGTATCGTCATTGTTTATTTTTATTGTTGAGGTATGTTTAACTCTAGATTGCTAACAAATATCTTAAAATCTTAGCTATAGCAACATTTGTTTTATATCACAGATACACATCTATATCTAAAATTGCATAATATATATATCAAATTATCTCACTATAAAGTAATAAATTATTTTTACTATCACATTAATAGTACTAAAAAAGGAACGGATTTATTGTTTTTGGTTCTTATAGCGTCGAAAAATTAGCCTAAAATATATCTTGGTGTTTGCACGATCTGAACAAAAACCAACTTGATGTTGAGCTAGGTTTGAATCCGTGTTTTGTTATTTTAATCTTGCTTAAGTAAAAGTTATTTTTAAGTCAAATACTAAGCTTTCTTTCTGTTTTAAGTGTTGTGCCATTCTTGTTTAATGTCATATTCGGGGCACTGTGCTTTCTTTTAGCACCGGATATCCATTTTTCGGTTTTCTCTGGTTTACTTCCTTCCAAATCTTCCTTCGGTATCTTCCCATCACCCTCGAAACATTTGGTTATTTCCGACAAAGACTTTCCTCTGGTCTCTGGTAGGAATAATGCGCAAAATATTGCTCCGAGCATAGCGCATCCGCCGAACATGTAAAGGGTACCATTGTTGGTGATGAGCGCAACTAAGTTTGGATATGTTTTGATGTTCAAGAATATGAGAATGTACGCGCAGCAGCTGGTCACTCCTGACATTATTCCCCTTATCTTTTGTGGATACAGTTCACCCGACATTATCCAAGGAAGCTGGAGAAATCCAATCATGCTCGCGCACACATGCCCGAGGATACATATCAGTTTAATCAATGGACTCCCTCCTAGTGTGTCGCAGACTGCAGCTCCTAGCATCGCTGTACTCAACAATACTCCACTCGTAGTTGCTAGAACTTTTCTTCTTATTTTGTTAATCAAACAAGCGCCGAAAACACCCATAACTACTCGAATCCCACCGACAATCATAGAAGCTGTGAATTCGTTCACACTTGTCCCAACACCTTTGAAGAAGTCAACTGCGTAGTAAAGTATTATGTAAATACCCGAGAGCTCTTGGAACATGAAGAATATTAGAAGCGTTATGAATGGTTTCAATACCGACCACCTCCTAATTAATCGCATCTTATCTAGGAAGCTTCCTTCTATTTCTGTATTCCCTTTCGAGAATTCGTCGAGTTCTGTTTGAGCTAAATTGTTGTTTTGACGAAGCCAGTACATGGCCTCGTAGGCTTCCTTCGTTCTTCCTTTGGATGCCAACCAGAGGGGAGACTCTGGAACCATCTGCATCAGGATCGGGGTTAAGAAAGAGATGACCGCGCAGACGAACGCCACCGTTTTCCAGTGGATGAAGGAACCAAGAACGTAAACCATGAATATTCCCAAAGACACCAGAGCTGGACCAACGGCGGCCAAGACTCCCCTGCTCTGCGGAGTGGCCACTTCCGCTACGTAGATATATGTTGCAGTACTCATTCCTACGGGAGATAAAAATTACCAATTACGTTCAAGTACGACAAGCCAATCTCGATCAGCTTGATCAAGATACCATCTTTGGGATATTGAAGATAATATCTTCTTTAGATATTCTGCCGAAGTACACACAAATGAGAATACATTATTAATCTGTGTAATAATAATAGTCATTGCTTTAATGATATGTATAATGAAAAATTGTACTGTTTAAATTACACGTACGTTTATAAAAATATCACATCGCATGTTAACATGAATCATTGAATAATTAACTTGTGGAAAAATCCGGAAAAAATCATTTAATGCTTCCTACGATATAGTTTTTAATAACATTATTTTAACTAATTATTTTAAACATAATAGATTATTAAGAACGCATGGAATCATGCTTAGACTTCTATAATAATAATAATTTTGGATTATTATAAAGCGCCATTTTCGTAAAATTCTTTTTCAAAGGCGCTTCACTGTAATTTAATTAGGGTAAAACAGATCGTGAAAATGATTTAGTGAAGAAATCAGCTTTACATACATGTCCATCCCTAAAGATGACAAGATTTGTGTTAAAATCGAATTCAGATAAGAACCAATAATAAAAGTGGTTAAAAAAAGTTGCA
Organism: Brachycentrus maculatus; assembly: GCF_059751285.1. Taxonomy (NCBI): domain Eukaryota; kingdom Metazoa; phylum Arthropoda; class Insecta; order Trichoptera; family Brachycentridae; genus Brachycentrus; species Brachycentrus maculatus. Next base: position 782,126 of record NW_028281201.1, read on the forward strand.
ATTTTATCTTATACATTTTTATAAAAATAAAATACTTTAATGAGAGCATTTTTTAAAAAGTGGTCTTGTAAAAATGTTCCATTTTTATATTTAAATCATCCTAGTATTTCACAAAGTTAATGCCGACAATATTTCAGGCTAATGCATAATTCTTTGTTTTACATGGTCATCCTTGTTTACATAAAACTTTTCGAACCAATAATGTATCCTTAAAAAGGAAAAAATATATATTTTTATCATATGCATATACTATACATCATACCATTCAAATATTTTATTTTGTATTTTTTAAGGAATAATCCGCTAAGCGTATATTTTATATGCTTGTCTGCAGGTAGGATAGTAGGGATAGGTACGGTAAATGTGAAAAATACATCACAAACACCAAGACCAATTGAAAATAAGTCTTTGAATTAATTTTGCAACTGGTGGAAATCGAACCCGTACAAATTATGTACAAATTGGCTTCGACCGTTCATAAAGGAAAAAAATAATCGATGGTAATTGAATATTTATCATTATTGCAGTATAATAAAAAATTGCATTATAGTAAATAATTCTATCCATTTTTAATAAATGTTTTACTTAGTAAATACCACTATTTACACTATTTATAGTGGTATTTACTAAGTAAAACATTAATTAAAAATGGATAGATTTTACCACAAAGTGACTGCCGAATCAATTAATGAAAAAGTAAATAATTCTTTTAATGAAGAAAAATACGGACCTATAGTGAATCCCGTGATGAATCTCCCCACACACAGCCCAGCGTATGTTGAAGTCAGGGCTATTGTGGCCCACCCTATGAGGCCTGGGAGGACTATAGCCTGAAGAGTTGCCTTTCGACCCAATCCATCCACCATTAGTCCCCCTAAAAGGGCTCCAATGGGGTTTGAAATCACCCCAAGACTTGCTAGAAAGAAGAAAATATATTCATTAATTGATTCGGCAGTCACTTTGTAGTCAAGTCTATATATTTTTCAATTAAGTCTCACTAACTAAATACCACTATTTCTTAAAAATCTACTGTGACACGTGTTTCGATGCATTCCGCATCATTTTCATGCACCGGTACGGTCAAAATACGGTGTTTGTAAATGATGCGGAATGCATCGAAACACGTGTCATAGTAGATTATAGAAATAGTGTAATTACTAAGTAAAAATAAATTAAAAATATTAATTTCTCTGTATATTAAAATAACATATAGTTTTTTTCCACATATGTTTTATTGACCAGTGACCGCGTTTAGTCGTTACAGACATCATCTGACTGGCGATGTCGGTTACGACGAAACCCGGTTACTGGTCAAATAAAAATATACGGTAATAACTATAAAGTTGTTACTTTATTATATGAAATGCATTTCCAGCGAGATATGTCAGTACAAAACTTAAATATTAGTTTCTCTCTCTTTCCTTTTATTTAAAATTATTTAAATCCGACGCCAAACTGGTTTATTAGAATGCGAAAAAAAAATTGCAGAGACACGTCTGACTTCTCGCGCAGCCGGTCGCTTACTGAATTGGATGTTTGTGAGTTCAGATAACAGATATGCAGCTTCAGATAATATGGGTACATATACATATTATCGCTCACTCCTTTCAACCACGTCATATATCAAACATCGACAATTTTCAGTTGTGCATGTTTTCGGAATTTCCAGAAAACGTAGTATATCCCAGCAAAAGCGGCATATTTTTAACTTAATATTTACCCGCTACAGGGCAGAAAGTGTTGTTTTTGCATTTTGAAGAAAAGTTTAATTTTCTAAATATTTTTCAAATGGAGAAAAAACCTTCAGGTTTTACCTAAAAAGGTCTGTTGCACAGTGAAAATTTCAATAAGTGGCTTGATATTTATTTCAACACATTTTATTATATTTTAAAACCTCAAAAACGATCTCCTGAAAAATCAGGTTTTTTGATATATGACGTTGTTGAAAGGAGTGAGCGATACGGTATACACAACTTGTGGCGAGTATTATTTTGCGGAGAAAGTATTTTTTACAATATTTAATTATTAATGCTAACAATGTCTTCGATGAAACGTGCTAATTCAATTTTATGAGTAAATAGAATCAGGCCATTATGTAATTCAGAAAAGTGTCGAATTTGAGAGAGCCTGTTATTAGATAATAATACAGGGTGGCGCAAAATTAATTACCTGATTGAAAAATTTTATAATTTTCGAAAATAGCGTTGTACGTCAATCATATTTGATATTTGTGAACTGAACAGTTGCAGTACCGTAGAACGGGGCTACATGAACTTTGATGTGTTACTTGAGCTAAAAAAAAACTGTATTTGGTCTACATTAATGAACGTAACGTGACAATGAGTGTCACCCGTCAGGGAAACAATGAATCATGTCGATATATTCATTGTTGTAGACCAAATACAGATTTTTTTTGTACTGGGCCCAATTAACACATCAGAGTTCAAGTTGCCCGTTTTACGGTATACTAGTATACAAACAGATTTAAGGTAGCGCAAAATCTATCATCCAATTTTGTTCTTGAACTCCTTTTTTAATAGGCATAGGATGCGTTTTAGTAGATATCGCCTTTGTAGTAGGTATTTACTACAATTTTGTTTGTAGTTTGTTGGTAGTTTGATGTACTACAATTTTGTGTAAGCGCCTAGAACGTAGTAACTTTCTTCTCCTAACCCTTATTTGCACCCAATGGTGCATAGGGTTTCACAAAATATAAACGCAGTGTTGTGTTGATCGTTATGAATAAAAGGAAATGTGATCAGCCCTCCGCTTCAGGTAACAGTCCGAGGTTCTATTAAATATATATCATTATTATATTAAATATATATAAATATATATACAAACAGTATAAAATCGCTTATATTTATTTTCAACACCCCCTGGGAATCGAACCCGGGTCTTCCAGCAAGGCAGCTAAACACGCTAACCATTACACCACGGAGGCGGACCGTTGCTTAGATGTAATTATTCATTTTCCATTGTGAATCTCTGTGATGTGCTTTTGAGGTACATATGTTATGACGGTAATTGTTTCTGTGATTGTAAATTAAAGGAAAAAAACAGTGACATAACTTCCCCATTGTTTTATTTTCAGTAATAATTATAGCTGTTTATTTAAGCTAATTCACATAATAGTGTCTTATTATTGCTGGTTTTTACCGTCTTCGGGTGACATTTTTATAATTACATATAATAATTTGTACCATATTTTTATGACAAATCCGTTTATTAAATGCATGAAAACGTATTACATTTTGATGATACTTCATATATCGCTGACTCTTTTTAACAACGTCGTTTATAAAAAAAACTTGATTTTTCAGGAGATCGTTTTTAAAGTTTAAAAATATGTATAATACAATGTATTTAAAATAAATATCAAGCCACTTATTTCACTTTTTACTGTGCAATAGATCTTTTTAGGTAAAACCTTAATTTTTTTTCTCCATTTGAAAAATATTTAGCATATTTAAAAAAAAAACAATACCTTTTCTTCAAATGCAAAAACAACACATTCTGCCCTGTAGCGAGTAAATATTAAGTTAAAAATATGCCGCTTTTGCTAGGATAGTGTACATTTTCTGGGCATTTCTAAAACTTGCACAACTGAAAATTGACGATTTTTTATATATGTCGTTGTTGAAAGGAGTGAGTGATATGTAATGCATGCGAATTTAAATTTCATACCAGATTTCTTTCTTGTATGTAACTGTCGTTTATGAGACGAATAACCACACAGCTAACCACAGCAATACGGAGTTGAGAATAAATTAATCAAGAGTTTAATTCATCAACCGTTTGAGATTAGATTCACCACCCGGAAATCATCTCTCACGACGAATAAAAACATATTACTACTTCCTAACATTTCAAATTAACGAGAAATTATAATTTTGTTTCCAAACGGAGTTACAAGGAGAACATAGCATATAAGTTGCTCGTCGACTGTATCAAAATCTATCCGGTATTCCTATTCATTAACAAGTCACCAATGAGTTATTACCTATCCATGATGCCTGCTCCGCTGTGAAATCTGGCCTATCGATCGTCAATTGAGGTAACAGGATAGCAGAATATCCTTGGCAAAGGCCCACTGACACGTTGATAGACTGGGCCGCCAGCGCTGCCATAACCTGCAAATGTCAAACAATTCAAATCAGAAATATTGATGGTTATGTTTACTCCTACGTTTCATGCTGTCCTGGTATATAAAATATTAAAGAACCCAACCTCAAGGCCCAAATATACGCTTAATGTTAAATCGCAGCTTAATTTTCTTTAAAAATTTGATGTAGTTAATCTTTTTGTTTAAAATACCGTTTTTGGATTAAAGTTTTTCTTCGAAATAAAAATACGGTTTTGAAAAGGAAAAAGTTATTGAGAGATAAGAGTTCTAAAATTTTTATTTTCTTAAATCAATTCATATTCTCAAATAAAACTCAACTTCTAAGTTATACATTTTTTTTAAAAATTGCACGCAGAAGCACGGCCGACCTCTAGAGCGGCTGTTCGCGTTCTAAATTTAAATGACCTAGACCTCATCCTTAACTTCTTGGACCTTATTGACTCCTAAAATTTCTTTTATCTAGGTACCTACGCTTTTTATTAATCGATTTAAATTCGTCTACTCGTAGTAAGTACTTAATTTAAAATGTGGATTAAATATAAAATATAAGAAAAATCAAAACACTTGAATATATTTGTGAACTTGAGTTTTATACTATTAATGTGTTATAAAACAAGTGTTTTGTTTTTGAAATCTAATCATGACATACCACAAGGTGAATGCGGAAACAATAAATAACATTGAAATATGAATATTTGTATTAAAAAATATTCTTATCAGTCATGAAATCAACTATCCAATACAACGCATAATGGTTTACATAAATAATTTGTTTGGAATTTTCGATTTTTTATTATTATTTTCTGTTGTTTTACTGAAGACAAGTTCTCAATCAGAAAAACAACTACACAAACTTATACCTCAAACAGAAACGAAAACAAACATTCTTTTTTTTTAATTATATTCAATTATTCAGTATTTTCCCGGGATTTTGAAAGAGGCTGTTTCACTTCAGCCGTTATTTTTTCTTTGTTTTAATGACACTTACAATTCTAAGAAAATATCTCGGTAATATCTCTTATTGCTATCGTTTCCTATTTAAAGGCTTTGTTTCCTTAGCCTATGTTGTTCAGGTTTTTACAAATTAGTTCATATTTTAGATATGTATGTTTCCCAGAAAATCACGCTAAGATATTCAGTTTTTTACCAGCAGCTGCCTACTAATATGAGCAATTCTTAGATTTTAATTTTACGAAAAAACAACCGATGTTTTTTAATAATAATAATAATAATAATAAAACCCTTATCCGCACCCCAATGGTGCATAGGGCACTGCTTCATATGAACGCAGTGTTATCTTGATTGTTTATACATGAAGGAAAGGTGATCAGCCCTCCGCTTCAAGTACCAGTCCAGGGTAATATTGAATAAATATTACAGTGAAAAAATCACTTGGCATCGGAGGCAGACGGCAGCAGGATGTTTTTTAAACGTGTGAATAAATTAACGATTCGTAATATTATATTGTATTGTATTTATATAACAATAGGATTTGTTTCCTTTTATTTCTTTAAAATACTCGATAGTTTAAAATTTTTAAGAGATTGATATTCTCGAGATATCATTAGTCACAATTAAACCTTTTAATTAAAAAAAAACATATTACAGTTCAATTAATAAACATCCCTTTAAAATTCACAGATACTGTAAAATGATTGATCAGTGATTTTAGTATACCAATATACATTTTTTTAAACTTTAGGTACGTACCTATCCACTACTCAGGAGAGAATATTTTGAAATTTTCTCCATTATATGTATTTTTTTCTTCACATCTTAACATAGATGAAGAAGAATATGTAAGTCTGGGTATTATATTAACAGGTGATTAATTTATACACGTGTAACATTTACCATACTACCCTGGATTGACAACCGCACTACTCAAATTTTGGAAACTCATACATAGATGAAGAAGATTACAGAAGTCTGTGTGTATATATATATATATATACATATATACATATATATATATATATATATATATATATATATATATATATATATATATATATATATATATATATATATATATATATATATATATATATATATATATATATATATATATATATATATATATATATATATATATATATATATATATATATATATGGGGCTCACGATCTATCGCAGGCTGCTTTAAGTGATCACTTTATACACGTGAATATTCACAATTCTACTCCATGATAGGCTGTATGCAATTAGTATTATTTCTATAGAAATCATTTCAAATGACAGAAGAATCTCGTAATAATTCAAGGAAGTAACGACTCAATTTTTGTCATCTACGGCACTTTTTATTTGGACGGAAGCGCTCCGCAAAGGCGGATTTCTGTAAAATTTCGTTCATACATATGTTCACATTTCACTTTTAAATATTTCCGACTCAACTTTTACCGTCATTTTGCCGTACAACAATGGTACATGAGTGAACACAGAGCGGTAGAATAAGTTGCAACATCCTGTATAAATGGATTAGAATTAATCATAGTCGGGGCCGTACTTTTCATTGTTAGAACTTGCATAATCACGTAACATTATATGTTCCGCGTGTAACGTTCGTTCGGTCAAGTTCACGATCATGGACGGGTATAGCGTTATTCTTGTTTACTGCCATTGCTACTCGTAGTAGACAAACCGTGTATTCATATGATAATGCTAGTATATTTTGTCTAGAATATTCTTGGAAGAAACGATTTCGTGTTTTTTTGTCACATTTATTTGAATAAAGTTTGAATATATACCGTTTCATTAATTGATGTGGTATTTACCAAGTAAAACTTAAATTTAATATTAATATGAACCAAACAAAACATGAATGACTGATTGCAATACGGCAACACGCTAGTAAAAACATTTATTTAAATGATTAATTTTAAAAAATAATTTGTAAATACTACTTTTTAAACAGGTTATTAACTAAGTATATATTATATTATCTTTATACATCTCATCAAAAATGAAGAAGAATATGGAAGTCTGGGCATTTACGGGGCTGACGACCGTCATAGGCTGGTTTAAGTGATCACTTTACACACGTGTAACATTCACCAATTCTACCCATTATTGACAACCACACTACTCAAATTCTTGGAAGTTCTATATATATAAACCAATTTAGAAACCTTGTTCTTGAATCACTAAAACTTCACTAGAGACATCTATTGGTAAGATGTAAAGAAGCTTTTTACTAAGCAGAAACTCTTATATTAGTATGTGAGGTCCGAATCCTGGATTATAATCACACACATGAGAAACGCCAGAAAATACCATTTTCATTTTTATTATTTAAGCTTATAATTTGACCAGATAATTTATTTACAACATTTTGAGTGTGAACAAGTGTTTGGACACACTCAAAATGTTGTAAGTATATATTCAATTTAGACTGAAATTATTTCAAGTCATTTTTCTCTTGAATATTTATCAATTAAGATATGAACGTCTAATTATAAAATGACACCATAGTTATAAAAACATTTATTTTAGTGATTAATTTACAAAATTTACTTGGTAAATATTACCTTAAACAGTGGTGTATTTACTAAGTAAATGTTAAATTCAATTTGAAGATAATTAATTATTTCAACGCACTTCTCTCTTGAATATTTAACAAATAATAAATGATTATTGTAATACGGCAACACATTAATAAGAGTATTTATTTTTATGATTAATATATATCTTAATTTTACTTGGTAAATACCACTATTTAAATAGTGGTACGTACCAAGTTAATATTAAAATCAAACTTGAAAAATTTAATTATTTCAATACACTTCTCTGCTTTTTTTCAAATGAGACTTTGGTATTATGCAATTATCGTATGAAATATTCTTACCCATAAGAAAAAAACCTTTAAGTATTATGTGAATTAGTCCTTTTAAAAAAATGCACTAAACGCTTTTCCTAATAAAAATGTATCCTTATTTTCAAATAGTTAGCAGACTTATCATGTATATTATATATTGATTATTTCAATTAAGTACTCATCTTTATATTATTTTAAAAAATAAAAATAAAAACTATGAGAGATTGGCACAAAAGTGAATAAAAATCTAAATAAAGTCTTAGAATTATTCGCGTGACATATCGTGATCACTTTGTCAAGTCAATAGTGTGTATTTAACTGCGTATGCACTTAGTGTCACAGTGATTACTTGTCCGTAAAATGCATCCTATGATATCCGTACGTGTCACCTTACAATGAATGAAGCTTTACCACGTAGTTTTATTCAAACAGACAGAAAAACATTTATTTACAACTAGTTAGGGAATTATATATTTTTTTAATTACAAAAAGTTTGTCTGAGACAAAATGAATATTTAGACTTAAAGTTATTTTGATTTTTATAATTTTCAACCTTTCATATTTAAGGGGATACAAAGCAAGACAGAATCCATTCGCCAGCCGACTGTCGTAGAGTTGACACAACTTTCCATGCCCGATTTTTTTAAATAATGTATATTGGATATTCTTTTGTTTTTTAGAATATGTAGAAAAAAAAAATATAATTTTTTTAAACTTTTTTAACCTTTCGGTAACTCTTTTATTTTCAAAACCATATAATTATTTCGAGGAAAAAAAAAATTTTCAATACAAAAACGGTGTTTTAAGAAAAAAATCAATTACTTAAAATGTTACCTGGATTTAGAGAAAATTAAGTTGCGACTTAACGAATGCTGGGCCTTATCTCCCAAGGTTTTATTTTTTTATATTGTTATGAATACTTGTTCTTAAAAGTTTTTTTTTTATCTTTTTCGGCTTGAAAATATTGGGACGTCGTTACCGATGTCATCACCAGTCTGATGATTTCGGGAACGACGAAACCCGGTCGCTAATCGATTAAAATACATCTGGAAAAAACCTGTTATTTTACCATATAAAATGCAGTTCCTCCAAGGAATGTCAATAAATAAAAAATGTAAATAAACTTATTTAAAAGCCTTACCATGCACAAATCTCCGTATCGCCATATTTTCCATATTTTCTTGATAGATATTATCATCTCTCAGCGCCAACTCACGGAACAACCTCTGTAAAAGCCTTCTTCTCGATTTCCTAGATATGGAACACACTTTTAGATGATTATCTGAAACAAATAAAAAAATTCACACTGAAAAACAAATGTATTTAAATAACTATTGTAGGCGCCATGGTGTAGTAGGTAGACGTTCGACTAAGAAATTGGCGTCGTTTGTTCAATTGCAATATAAATTCAGCAAAAAAAAAATAAAATATATATATATATATATATATATATATATATATATATATATATATATATATATATATATATATATATATATATATATATATATATATATATATATATATTTATATATATATATATATATATATATATATATATATATATATATATATATATATATATATATATATGTATATATATATATATATATATATATATATATATATATATATATATATATATATATATATATATGTATATATATATATATATATATATATATATATATATATATATATATATATATATATATTTTTTTTTTTTTTTTTTTTTTAATAAAAATCTCTATTTTTCACATCTGTAGCAAAGTCTCTTAAATAAAGACGTATCCATTTTGAATTTCAAAAAAAAAAATTAAGCACATTAAGTATATTTAAGTAAGTTTTACTTGGTAAATGCCACTAGATATTAAAATCTATTGTGACACATGGTTTGTTCGCATCACATACGGTGTTTAAAATGATGCGGAATGCATCGTGTCCAAACAGATTTTAATGGGTAAAACTTAAATAAAAAAAAACTGGTTAGAATTATAACCAACCTCGCCCCGATTTTAAGATAGTAATGCATTAATCCGACGCAATGCCTTTTGCACCATTCAGTTCGGGTTAGAGAAAAAATAAGGAGGAGGTTTACTTGTATAATTGGGATGTTGTTGTTTGCATTATTTATGTAACTCCATCACGAATTAAAATCGTGTTCATCCGGCGTCGGATAAGTGTTCAATTTATTGTTATCTAACGCGTTTCGCAATAATGTCAGTTGCACAATAACTCTTCGATATTAAATTAAAACAATATGGTGTTGGATCTATTCAAGATACCTGACAAATTAAAAAAAAAATATTCACAGCGTTTTGAGTGTGTCCAAATACTAAATATCTGGTTTTTCTCCACTTAGGCGTTAATTTTACATTTTTAATTAATGTTTTACTTAGTAAATACCACTATTTCTTAAAATCTACTATGACACGTGTTTCGATGTATTCCGCATCATTTTCAAATACCGTATTTTTACATTTTATTTTTACATTTTTTAAATCAACATACATGACGAAGAATATGGAATTCTGTGTATTTACAGGGCTTATTACCTGTCATAGGCTGATTAATTGATCACTATATACGCGTGTAATATTTCAATATATCGTACAATATATAAGCGTGAAATATATCATTCTACCCATGATTGACAACCACACTACTCTATTTTTTTAAACTCCTAGATATATGTATGATCAATTTCATGACTCAGTACATATGAGTTCACAACAGCCATCTATGTTAGCTATTTATTTTACCATCAATCCAACATTGTGACACTGTTTATCAACAAACGGAGGAATAAAAAAAAATTGTTTGGAAATCCAAATAAATATCCAAATTTGTACTTGTTGTTGAGAATTACATTTAAATAAAGGAAATGGGTTGCGTTTATACCAATTTTGAGCACATGGAGTACATTTCGATGGTGATTTGCGAGAACAATTATAATTTTATATGGATAGGGTTTTTTTTTGTTTTTTTTAGATGCGAATTGAATTAATTATTTACCTTGCTCATTATGTACAAAGTTTACAGATCATTTAGTGGATTTTTGTTTCTTCTTACTAATTCAATATGTTTTTATTTTAATCTGTGTTGGGAACAGGAGGGATAATCTAGTGACATAGATAAGGTGAGATACAGGGGTAATATCCGAGTAATCTTTTTGTATGAATTCACTACAAATGAATCACTACAAACTTTTATCAGAATTTGCGAATTCGGGCATATATGTATTATGTAAACTCTCCTGCTAAAAATATACAACGTAATAATTATGAAACAATAATAAAAATATTTTTTGCAAGCATCAAAGTTCAAATGTTGTTTTTTGCCTTATTTAATTATTATATTTAGCCCAGTGGATTTTTTTTTCAAAGAACGATCAAATTGTAGCAGAGTAGGGGTCGAAACTAGAATCTGTAACTCACACTCCATGACAGGACCATAAACCGACTCGAAAAACACTATTTTTTTATTTCATTAATTGATTCGGTGGTTTTTGTGGTCATGTCCATTCTAATTTTAATTTCACGAGGTACATTTATTTTGACACGTGTTTCGATGCATTCCACATCAAATGCAACGTTGTTATAAATTTTCAAACCAATTGATGAATAACTTTAGTTTATTTTAGCTGTTGAGGAACCTAACATTTACATTTTATATAGATAGCGATTTCTAGTCCTGTCCCTATAGAGTCGTAGGTACTTATATGGTATATATATTTTTTCAAATGACACGTAAAAAAATACAGTTTATTTTTTTAAATCTGTATTTTCACCTGTTGATGAGAACATCTGTGTTTACATTAATAAACTCAAAAAAGTGATCTTATACATGTATTTTATTTTTTTCTGTTTAAATCACATATTTTTTAAACAAAGCAATGTGCATTCTTTAATCGAAGGTATGGCGTATTTGAATGCACGTGTGATGATGTATTTGTTTTACATAATCTGACGATAAATATATCACTCTGTGACAACTAAAGGATTCCTATAAAACGAGATTATAGCTAATGATACATTTATATTCGTGCTCATCTGCTTACGAATGCACTCTGTTACGTGTTACAAAAAATGAATACACAACATACTTATTATTTTACCATCAATTCAAGGTTACAGTAATGATATGCTAAATCGTGATATTACTCGTAAATCGAATAAGACATACAATTTATTGATGTTTTTTTATTTCTCGAATTGTTTACAATTTCTGTAAACAGTCTGTTTTATTGTATAACATACAGTATCGAACAGATCAATTGAAACAAAACTTTTTTGTTGTACTTTCGTAAAGAGTTTTGTAAAATCTTTTGTTTATTAGTTATAAAACAAATTAATATTTAATATGATCTCATTTGGGCTCAATCAATGATTTTAACATTCTTGGCATCTATTATATAAGACTTTGGCACGTTGATACAATATTTTTGTCTCGAAACCATATTGTGGACAAAATGAGCTTTTCCACCGTAGTACAATCCATTTAAGAGAACCGATTCTTACAGATTGCCGATAGATTTTCAATTCGGATTATGTCTGACAAAATTCTTGACCATTCCAACACAGTTCATTGTTTTTGCGTGAAAAATTTCATAATTTTTTTGGATTTGTGGCAGGGGGTTAAATCCTGCTGAAATATTTCATTACCATTTGACCTTCGTTTTTGTATCTCCGGTAGTATCTTTTCCAGTAGAATTGGATGATACTTCTCGCTATTCATCGTCTCAGTCACTGAAAGAAGCAGCCCTGGTCCATAACACGAGGAACACCCTCAAAACATTTTTAGAGGGTGTAAAAAATACGAAAAAAAAGTTTTGTTTCAATTATTCTGTTCGGAATTGTATTAGCTGTACCCGCCCATACATACAAATTGAAAGACATATTTATAATATATTATTAGATTAAAACCAATATTTTTAGCTTTTCCACTTTATTTTTATTTGACCAGCGACCGGGTTTCGTCGTTACCGACATCATCAGACTCCAGTTTGATGATGTCGGTAACGACGAAACCCGGTCGCTGGTCAAATAAAAATAAAGTGGAAAAGCTAAAAATATTGGTTTTAATCTAATAATATATTAAAAATGCAATTCCATCACGAAGTGTCAGTGGATAATATAAACATATTTAAAAAAATTTTAATTTCACAGTGCTTGCAAAGCAATGAAAATATTCCAAATGTATAAAACAACAATGCAATCGAAAACTTCGAAAAGAAAGAAAAATATTACTAAGACCACACTCTACCATCAAGGCCCACCATTCGTTACGTCGCATTTTAATTTTTTCCAGGTAAAATTTTACGTAATCGATTTTTTCTTAAAACATCGTTTTTGCATTAAAAATATAAATTTTTATATTATTTGGAGAAATAAAAAAACTTTGTTTTTTGATCCACTTACTTTTTTTGTATTAAAAACCAACTAGTATCGGCAACAACCTGTTACCCTCTTCATGGTTTGTTTTATAACTAAACAGACATATAAAAGAAACTGAACAAATTATTAGGTTAATAATTTGTTCACTGTTTCTTGTATGCCTGTTACCCTGAAGAGGGCAACAGGTTTTTGCCGAAACTAGTAAGTTTTCAATAAATAAAAAAGTGAGTGAATCAAAAAACAAAGTCTTATTTTCTCCAAATAATATATTACAATGATTCGCACAGTTAATACTTTCAATATTCAAAATATGTATGTAACTTTTTCTTCTAAATAATCATATGGTTGTGAAAAGAAAAGAGTTATTAAGAGGTATGGAATTGAAAAGTATATAAAATTATTTTTTCTATATACATTCTAAAAAACAACAAATATCCGATATACATTTTTTTTTAAATCGGACGTGAGGAGACAAGTGACCTCTCCGGTGGTCTCCGGTAGAATGCATGCGACTTAACGAATGCCGGGCCTTAAAAACAAATGTCTAGAAACCCATACTTCAATTGGAAAATCAACAGTTTTCAACTTTGTCTGAATCTATTTATGACAAGGAGAACTACTTGAATCGGAAATAAAATTTGTACAACCTTTCCATAAAATTAGTTTTGACAACAGAAATTCCGTCAACATTCAAAAGTAGATCGTATTGAAAAAAAAACTGCGTTGGTTGACCTAAACCGATTTGCCTTGTCGTATACTTATAAAATCTAAATTATGTATTTTATGTTTTATTTTTCGATATCTCATCAAAGATGAAAAAGAAATGGAAGTTTAGGCATTTACGGGGCTGACGACCGTCATAGGCTGGTTTAAGTGATCACTTTACACACGCATGACATTCACCAATTCTCCGGAATGCATCGAAACACGTGTCACAGTAGATTTCAAGAAATGGTGGTATTTAGTAATGTTTTGCTTTTTGTAAGATGTTAATGATCCCATTTGAACGTTTATTTTCACTAAAATTCGGCATTAAAAAAAAAACCAAAAACATGATGTACAAAAAAAATTCCAAGGAGATTTTTTTTTTCTTTATTTAAAATTCTTTTGCATTACATAAATTCAAAAACAAAAAATATTTATAAAAAATAAAAATTAATACAAAAAAATATCCCACAAAGGCATGGCCTGTGTGTGGGTATACAAAATAAATAGTCATAGTACAGGGTATAAGGGTATAGGTTTCTAAGTATAATTAGTTAATACAAAATACAAAGATGATCAAATGATTTTTTTACCTATTTTTCACGTGTATATTTTATCAAAAAATGTAGTTACCGCATTCTGCAGACAGCCCGACGAAATGTTTTCATGCATTTCCGTGTATAATTTGTCGTATTATACGCAATAGAAATGAAATGATTTGAATGACTTTTTATGATTCTTTTCTGCGTCCTGACAGCCGGAAATAAAAGAAAATTGCCTTGAATGAGCCAACAATTATTTGTATAAATATCTCGTTTGATAATCGACATTACACATTATGAAATATTTCGAGTATACAGTGTGGTTCAGAATACCTGCGTCCTTCATTTACAGATTTAACCCTTTCAATACTGTGGTGACATATTGTCCCAGAGAATTTCTAATAATTACTAAAATAATTTGAATGCTTACAAATGTATTGGGATCTGGAATTTTAGTACTGTACGGACATAGGCTCGTTGTTGCTGTTTGCTGTCTGTTTTTTTTTCTATAAAATTTTGTCAATCTAGATGTTGCTAGCAGTTGACAGTTGACACCTGTCACGCTTATTACTAACTGTGTTTTTATATCGCTCACTCCTTTCAAGAACGTCATAAATAAAAAAAAACGATTTTTCAGGAGAAGGATTTTAAAGTTTAAAAATATAATACAATGTATGAAAAATAATATAAACTTTTTTCTTTGCAACAGATCTTTTTAGGTAAACCCTGAAGGTTTTTTCAAAAAAAAAATCAAACAAAACCTTTTCTTCAAAATGCAAAAACAACACTTTCTGCCCTGTAGCGGGTAAATATTTTGTTAAAAATACGCCTCTTTTTCTGGGATATAGTACATTTTTTGGGCATTCCGAAAACATGCACAACTGAAAACTGACGATTTTTGATTGTTTATGACGTTCTTGAAAGGAGTGAGTGATATGTGCTGTGCTCGGAACTGCCAAATAAGCTATTTATAATTTTATTTTACTTATTTAGTGTGCAGCAATAGTTTTTATGAGTTTTATGAGTGAAACATATATTTTATATGCTCCACTATTTTTCTACATAAAATACTGTCAGGACACATACGATCCATTCACCAATACTATTGGGACAATATGTCCCAATTATTATTTTTCAATAATCAATAAATAATATGATCTTTTTTTCTCAACTAAATTAGAAATAATTTTGTCCGCCTCCGTAGTGTAATGGTCAGCACGCTCGGCTACCGTTCTGGAGGTCCCGGGTTCGATTCCCAAGGGGGGTAAAATAAATACAAGTAATTTTTTTTCACTGAATTATTTAATCAATATTACCCTGGACTGGTACCTGAAGCGGAGGGCTGATCACCTTTCCTTCATGTGTAAACGATCAAGATAACACTGCGTTTATATGATGCAGTGCCCTATGCACCATTGGGTGCGGATAAGGGTTTTTATTAAATTAGAAATAACTATTTTGTGCCATAAATATTACATGAATTATTAAAATAAAAAAATCGTATTGAAAGGGTTAAACAAAATATTTTAATTAAAAATATCTGCAGATTCGACAATCGTCTCGAGGACGATCACTCAAATTAACAATACCTTCTGACCTTACATACAAATAGAAGTATTTGTTTAATAAAAGCTTTCCCTATTCCAACATAGATGGTGGTAGTGAACTCACGTGAACTGTGGCACGGGTTTGATCAGTATATTTAAGGGTTCCGAAATTCAGTCGTGTGGTTTTCAATCATGGGTAGAATTGGTGAATGTCACACGTGTGTAAAGTAATCACTCAAACCAGCCTATGACGGTCGTAAGCCCTGCAAATGTCTAGACTTCCATATGTTGAGATTCATCTATGTTGAGATTTAAAAAAAAATGACAATAAAGACTTTTTTAACGTTATTTATTATTGGGGTAATTACTTCAAATCAATGCCCAGCTAGGCTTGTGTTTGAAAGTAGGAATTAAATTGTGGCAGGGTAGGAGTAGATGGGGTATATATTCCCTCATCCCTAAGGCAGCTTGTGCACTTCACGGAATTTTACCGTCCGGCAGTCCGATTTTGAAAAATAAAAGCCACTACGACAGTTCGGCTGTCCAAACTCAAAACACAGTAAGAAATTTTTTTTGGAGTAGGTTTTTTTTTTCATTTTTGGACATAAATAGATTCTACTTAGTCCAAAAATGCAAAAAAAAAGTACTACAAAAAAATGTCCCTTACTGTGTTTTAAGTTTGGACAGCCGAGTTGATCGTGATCGAATTTACGCACACCGATCGAGCACGAAAGAAATCCGATCCGAAGAAAGAAAGACAATAGCACAAGCCAATCCAAGACATTCATCCGTTTATCATGCTAACTGAAGTGCCGGACGGTAAAATTCCGTGCCCACAAACGTCCTAAGGTCCCAACATTACGGGACAACTCTTGTTCAGCGTTAATGCTTTCGCTCCCCATAAGAAAATGGCGAAGGTATGATTTTATTACTGAACTAATAACATTATAGCTATAATATTTATTTAACTAACTATTGTCTTACTGTATAACAATAAAATAAATATAACTAAGAAAAATAATGTTTTGATCGTTCACACCATTTAGCATATGCTCACACGCTTGTGTTTTACAATAAATATTATGCAATCAATATTATAATTTAAGAATGCATTGCCAAAACGCTGTAAGTCCAATAAATAATTTACAATTTCAATTCCTTCAAGAATATTAACTTATCAACTTATGATACCTATCCGTACCAAATAGTGCAAAGGGCACCGTATCTTATCGATGAGGTGATATCTCAATCATTATGACTTAGTTGGGTACACATTAGAGCGCGAAACAACCGTCACGGGTTCGATTCCCGCCAAGATCAAAATGAATTTATAAAAAAAAATTAAATTAGTCTGGGTGTTTGTATTATATTTTTTATATCTATCTTCTCTGTTTTTACTATCCTAACTACTAAAAGCTTCTAAAAAAAGCTTTGCGGGTTATTAATCGAAAAGTAATTATATGAAGGAAAGGTTTTCAGCTACATGCTTCATTTTCCTTATATCTGGATCCAGGAGTTACATATTTTACAGGATACCGATGACGTAAGTGAAGGAGCTCAGAGAAAATTACACTACTGCAATATGGATAATGAAATAAAAGAAAAATTATATGTACTTCTTATTAAAACTTTGAAAAGGAATAACAGCAAGCATGTTTAAGGAGTTTTTTTTCTATATATATAACATATCGCTCATTCCTTTCAACAACGTCATATATCTAAAATCGTAAATTTTCGGTTGCGCGTTTTCGGAATACCCAGAAAAAGTACTATATCCCAGCAAAAGCGGCATATTTTAAACTTAACATTTACCCGCTACAGGGCAGAAAGTGTATTGGTAAGAAAAGGTATTGTATAATTACTTTTTTTTAGTATACTAAATATGTTTAAAATGGAGAAAAAACATTCAGGTTTTACTTTAAAAGATCTGTTGCACATTAAAAACTTCAATAAGTGGCTTGATATTTATTTCTAAGATATTTTATTTTATGTTTTAACTTTTAAAATGATCTCCTGAAAAAATAAAAAAATAAAATTATATATGACGTTGTTAAAAGGAGTGAGCGATGTAACATATGTATCTTTTTTAATTTAAACGTTTTTCTCGAGTCCTTTGATAATTTTGGCAAGTTATTAAACGGGATATAAAGTTATTTTGTTTACAAATGTATATTTTTGCGCGTTTAGAGTTATTGCTATGGACTTTTCAATTAACTAATTAAAATTATATCCATCCCAAATTGATTTATACCGCAATGGACCAGCATAGTATCTTTTTTGTTGTTGTTTTAAACGTAATCATTGTTGTTGTTTATTAAACTTCAAAATAAATAAATCACTAAGAATGTGTTGGAAATATTTTTACTTTTTTGAATGCATAAATTATAAAAAAGTATAATATCTCACCTTTAAAAATGTTATTCAAAACTCAAATGTGTTTCACGGTGCACATAAATTTTAAATTGATTATTATTTCACTTGTTCACATTTTTTCTTCAATTGTTTAAACAATATTTTAAAATATTTAAATTGATTTATTTGTTTTATTTTATCATTTGATGTAAAACTCGATGGGTACAGAAATCTACGTTTGTTCGATGAGAATTCATAAAACGCACAATGTAAAATATCTCAAAATTGTTCCATTAAAATTCAATAAATGTTCTCAAAAATATAACACTATTTAAATATAATAAAAGAACGTCGAATCTCGCGTTTGTTCTATGAAAATTCAAGTATTTGTTCTCGGAGGCAAAGCACAATGTAAAGATTCTTCGAAACTCGCGCTCGTTCTATGAAAATTCAAATATTCGTTCTATGAAAATTCAAATATTTGTTCTCGAAGGCATAGCACAGTGTAAAGATTCTTCGAAACTCGCGCTTGTTGTATGAAAATTCAAACTAAAATGCTCGCGAATATAGCACAATGCAAAATCTCGTGAGTGTTCTCGCGCGCGCGTTTTTGGGCGAAAATTTCTTCACAAGAGACTGCTACGTGCTGTGCGCGGAAAAACACATTTCATATTGAGACTTGTCGTGTATGAAGCGACTCTATTTATCCGCTATTATCTCCGGTGGGCATTTTTCGTTCCACCGCAAGAGGAGGACTACTATACGTATTTTACCATTTTAACCTTTTCATACCCGCTAATAAATTACGCCGCAAGCTCACCAGGCCAAGTATTTTATAAAAAAAATAATCCTGTCAATTTTTTTTGTTATGTTTAATAACACGTTATCTGCCAACTACGAGATAACTCGTAGATTGCGTTCTTTGCTAGGACGCCGACTACTAGTTATCTCGTACTGCCATATTCGTGCAGTTACGATAAAATTCGTAGTACCTGTTTCAGTGCTAATATGGAAAGATGGCGTCTGGAAAGAAAACAAAAACATCAATGCTGGCTTACACGAACAAAGAATTTATTAATAAATGAACAGAAAATACAATTATAAAAAAATTAGAGTTTTTAATGATTTAACATGATGAAATGAAATCGGCTTTTTAGACCGGAATTCTGAAAATCGCCATGGCAGTCAACGTGTTATTTTTTTATTTACTTACCAAATATTATACCCCGTATGACATTTAAACCATTTTCATCATCAGAGAGGGTTGTCTGACAATGAATCACTGATCACTGAGTGAATTGATCACTGAGTCTCACCTGCATGTTTGTATTGCTTCCGAGATATCTCAAAACCATTTCCACCATCTTCTCCCCAATTCATTCACAGTGAAGCGCCCTTGAGTTAGTATTTTACGAAAATGGCCCGAAATAAATTATCCAAATTTATTATTTTTTATTATTATTGACACTCCGCCTTTTAACCGAGATATCTCGTATCTGGCACCAAAGGGTTAATAATAGGAAATGCGACAAACGAGAAGTTTACACTTATTTACAAGTCAATTTTATTTATACTATACATAGATGTTAATGCATTTATATATTCATCTTTGTTAAATTATTTTGCAACATACATTATATTGTCAATGTTAACAATTTTACGCATACAATTTTTGCGGAACGAATATATAAATATTTTTACCATAATGTATGTTTTTGTAATGTACGGTATCGTAGTACAAAAGTTGCCGTGATAAGCGGATTGACTTGCATTTATAAGTTATCGAGTTCGATATCGGTTTAATTATGTAAAAAAAAACTATTTCAATCATACCACGTAACAAAAATCATTAACCTTTTTCCCCAAAAATATTGATATTGATTTTGAAACTTTCAAATATATTCATCTTTTTTTTAATGTATCTTTAGTAGCTCTCCTCTAAATGTTGAATGAGATTATTCGAGTCTCGAGACAATCGTTTCCCGTCATCTTTTTATTCAGAATTTGCTCTTAAATTTTAAGACTGTGTTTTATTAGGGACACTGCATTGGAATAATGCAGCGTTATCTTGACCGTAAGTC
Source organism: Brachycentrus maculatus (assembly GCF_059751285.1). Lineage (NCBI taxonomy): Eukaryota > Metazoa > Arthropoda > Insecta > Trichoptera > Brachycentridae > Brachycentrus > Brachycentrus maculatus. The sequence continues at coordinate 802,689 of NW_028281201.1, forward strand.
AAAAAGATATAAATTATGATAATTTAACACATCAAGTGCTTAAATGATTCGGAGTCAAGTGAAAATTAACTGCTTCATTGTATTTTCAATTTTAGTATTTTTCGGGTCTAAAAACTAAATTACTAATCACGCCGCTTATGCGCGGAATAGGCACAGACAATAGAACGCCACACCACTCTGTCTTTGCAAAATTATTCGCCTTTTCCGCATTCATTCACCTCGTCATATGTTCGAATAATATAGTAAAGAATGTAAGCTAGATATAAGCATTATTGATAAAATTAAGAAAGGAGTGTTGAATTGGTTTGGGTATGTGAATGCAATAGTTTGGGAGTGAGTAAAGTAAAATTATGAGCAGAATGCGGTTAGAAATAGAAGCAGAAGAAGACCGAGAAAAACCTGTCATGATCAAGTATTTAAAATACGTTGGAAAAATCGGCGATTATGTATGAGAAGATACATGAATGTGGTGAAAGAAGCGAAGGTTTGCAAAGCCAGATCGGTGTGACGTGCTATTCTCTGTACCTACCACTGCTGGGAAGTGACGTGATGGTTAGTTAGTTAGTTACATAATGTTAGAAGTATAGATAATACTTACTATTTATATATTTATGTAATTATTTATTTATTAATATGTTTAAGTAAGATATCAAATACAAATATGCCCCAATTTAAAAAAAAGTATACCAATTACTTAAATATAAACAATTTGTGAAATATTGCACAGATAAGTACAGATGTAAATTATTTTCAATACGAAAATAAGCTTTTTGTTGAGCAGAAACTCTTTTATTAGTATGTGTGGTCCGAATCCTGGATTATAATCGCACGCATGAGAAACGCTTGAAAATATCATTTTCATTTTTATTATTTAAGCTTATAATTAATAATAATTATAAAACCCTTATCCGCACCCCAATGGTGCATAAGGCACGGTGTCATATAAACGCAGTGTTATCTTGATCGTTTACACATGAAGGAAAGGTGATCAGCCCTCCGCTTCAGGTACCAGTCCATGGTAATATTGAATAAATATTACAGTGAAAAAATCACTTATATTTATTTTACCCCCTTGGGAATCGAACCCGGGACCTCCAGAACGGTAGCCGAGCGTGCTGACCATTACACTACGGAGGCGGACGGAAGCTTATAATTTGACCAGATAATTTATTTACAACATTTTGAGTGTGTCCAAATACTTGTTCAAAAAAATCTGGATTACAGGAATTATTTTCCTATTTATATTTATTCTCCAATCACAGGATTTATTTTCATATTTATATTTATTGATGTCAAAAAATTATATGAATATTACTCCTGTAATTGGAGATAATCCAGATTTTGTGAACAAGTATTTGGACACACTCAAAATTTATGTAATTTTAAATCAAACACAGAATTTTTGAGTCTACTAAGTTGTATTTTATTAACAAAAACACATAAAAAATTATATTGTGACAATTGTTTCGCCTTGTTAGGGCATTATCAAACGAATGTGAAGATCAAATATTAACTCTCTAAAATATGGCTATGAATAAATTCTTCCTTTCCCAGAAAATAAATATAAGGGTACATACCTACATCCCCCATTAGCTACTGTTGTCTCCCATAAATTACTGCTGCACGTGTTAAAACTGTCACTTAGAATTGTATAGCTACATAAGGACCGTAGTCCATTTGATCTTCACATTCGTTTGATAATGCCCTAACAAGGCGAAACAATTGTCACAATTTAATTTTTTATGTGTTTTTGTTAATAAAATACAATTTAGTAAAACTCAAAAAATCTGTGTTTGATTTAAAATTACATAAATTTTGAGTGTGTCCAAATACTTGTTCACAAAATCTGGATTATCTCCAATTACAGGAGTAATTTTCATATAATTTTTTGACATCAATAAATATAAATATGAAAATAAATCCTGTGATTGGAGAATAAATATAAATAGGAAAATAATTCCTGTAATCCAGATTTTTTGAGTTTTCCTGTAATCAATCAAAACTCAAAAAATCTGTGTTTGATTTAAAATTAATACATAAATTAAAATGGAGTTCTACAAATTAAACGCCAAATCAATAAATAGACACTCAAAATGTTGTAAATTAATATTGAGATTATTTACTTTATGGTAAGTAATACCACAGTTTGTGGTATGTAATAGGTATATGTTGTGGACACAGAATAATTCAAGGGATGTAGAACATCCACAACATGTACGTACGTAACGCGTCTGGTCATTCATTTGTTATAATTTAGTTATACAATGTTGAATTCCATCGAAAAATATTATAAAATTCTTATTATTATTACAATCACATTCATATTTTCATGCCTAAACACCGTTAAAAAAATCCTAAATACGTCATACTTAATAATATCTGCATACATTTTTCATTATCCATACAAATAAAAAATTGTCGGTATAAATATGATATTTACGATTTTTTTCAGTGACGTTATTTTATACATTATCATCGCAAGTAGGTGTTTGATTATTTTTGCCTGAAATAATACGTTTAGGTCAACAAATGATGAGGCATATGTTGTTGGAAAAGGGAGCAGAGGAAGACCGAGAAAAACTTGGCACGATCAGGTATGCCAAATACTTGAAAGTTGTCAGGTTAAAAGTCGAAAAAATCGGCGGATATGTATGAGGAGATGCATGAACGTGGAAAAGGCAAAGAATATTTGCAGAGGCAGAGTGGTGTGGCGTTCTATTCTCTCTGCCTACCCCTGCCGGGAAGCGGCGTGATGGTTAGTTAGTTAGTACCTTTATTATATGCGCGTATGTGCAATACTGAACATATTTACAAATTTTATTATCTGTTGATTTTTGAAGAAAGATCCGATCGCATACAAAATATTTTTAAAAAATTTTTATCGCTTTATTTCTATATTATCAGAAATGAAATCGACACGAATTTCCTTTTAAATGTGACCACAAAGAAAGCGTTTGATCACAATGGTGGAAAAATACATATATAATTCCCAATTGTCACGACAATGTCGATATACTTAACCGTTAATGACTAAACATTCGTCTGGCGGACTACGAAATTGAAAACGTAAATTTTAAAAGTATTTATTTTTTAGATTTTTTTTTTATCTTTTGTTATAAAAATCTATTATAACTTTATATAAAATCGTGCCCTCAATACAAAAAACCTTTATAAAAAATATTTTTAATATCATACAATACTTAAATTCGCTCAAATTAAATTAATTTCTCAATAAAATTATCTCAAATTATGGTTATCAACTCCTGCCTTGTTTTATATATAACATAACAATTTGTATAGCCTCCCACCAGTCTGATGATGTCGGTAACGACGAAACCCGGTCGCTGGTCAAATAAAAAAAGTGGAAAAGCTAAAAATATTGTCTAATAATATATAGTTTAGTTATCTACGGTTATTCAAGGTAATTCACATTTCATATATAATATTTTCGTTCCCGTACATATACGTAATTGTAGTTAAACGCAATTCATTCTTTCAAGTTCGTAGTGTGATTCGAGGTCGCGGGTCTATGGGTTTATATTGTAAGGTGGGATTTCCTATGATTTGATTATCGTGATAGCGAATCAGTGAATGTAGCAGGTGAGCGATTCGTGATTCTCTAGAAAAATTGAAATAATCTAGGTCGCATTGTGGTTTCATCGATTTGATGACGTTGATAATTTTTTCTCGATCTTGATCTTAGTCTTATGGCCCGATCTTACATACGATAAATCGAGATTTCATTTTCTTTGAACTCAGATAACATTTACTGCAATTGAATATTTAGTTTACAATTGCGTTTTTGTATTGAAAAAATAAGTTTTCTTCGAAATAAATACCGTAGAACGGGGCTACTTGAACTTTAATGTGTTACTTGAGCCCAGTACAAAAATAAATAAAATAAGTGTCACCTGTCAGGAAAACAATGAATCATGTCGATACGTTCATTATTGTAGACCAAATACAGATTTAATTTTCTTTGTACTGGGCTCAAGTACCACGTCAAAGTTCAAGTACCGTTTAAGCCCCGTTCTACGGTACCGTGTTTGTATTTGAATTTGCTGTATTAGATATTTTAGTTTTAATCAATTGTATTGCCCCGTTCTACGTTATATGGTCTTGAAAAAAAAATTATTAAAATATTTTTTCAATACACATTCTATAAAAATCAAACTCCAATAAATATTATTTTTTTTAAATCGTGCGTGTAGACGCGTCCAACGAGAAGCAACCATCGACGGACACTGTTCTCAAGATAAAGAATAGTATACAGCTAGTTTAAAATATATTATTTAAAAAAAATGTTTTCTTTAATTTCGCTTTATTATTTTCATACGATCAAAAATTCTGACTAATTCAATATCCCCCTTACTATTACAAATGCTTGTAATTGTCACGCTAACTGCGTCGGATTACCCAATACTGAAAAACGTAACCATTTCTCTGAAAAAACATTTTGTGGTATAAATCTAGCACAATAATGTGTTAATCCATATCCGATTGTAATTGATTCGCACTTAGAATTGCAATATTGGACTATCCCAGAAATAAACCAGCATTACTCATGAAATAAGTACTAAAAAATTCACGATGAAGAAATGCTGAATATGTTTTACAGCGTATTTTCACGTTTTTTTAAATGTATATTATTTATCAAATAAGGTGAAAATATCACATTTCGATGAGTTAAATTTATATATTTAAATTCGCAAATCCATAAATTAGATGTTACTCTAGACCAGGCATGTCAATCTCACGGCCCGCGAGTTATTTTTTTTGTAGCCCGCGGATACCCGCAGTTATATTTTTCATTTATTTTAATTTTTCATTGAAATTATTTTTTTGCACGGGAACATACCATATGATATTATTTTACAAAATCATTAAGTTGAATCTAATATACCTCATTGAAATTAATTTGTCATTGTGTATATACATAATGAATAATTATAAAATGTCAAATATAGTAAAACCTCTACCTATCGTTCCTCGAATAATCGTTTTCCCGGATGTGTCGTTTATTTCTTCTATCCCGACTTAATTTCATACTAAACTAAACCGCATCGATCGATTCTCTATCACCATTTACCGCATTTATCGTTCGAATTAAGCTGCATATTTGACACATTTTGTCTGTTTTTTTTTTACATTATTTCCAATTTTCTTCCATTCAACGGCAACGTATGGGATAGAAACTATCGAAAGCTTGTGAAACCGATAGCAGGAGAGGTCGATATTGATGAAAAGGAGCTGCTGCCTGTATCTGCATTTCCAGAAGCGTGCACACTCTTTGAAAGAAAACTTTCTACAACGCACATTCAATAACTGATGCTGAAGAAAATACTAATTGCAAAGCCAAGTATATATTATTATTGACTTACGAAAATAAAACAATTAAAAAACAGAAGTATTTTTTTTAATTTTATTCAGGTTTATATTTTTTTTTAAATAAATACATTTGCATCTGAAACATGTATTCTTCTTAGAATTTCAGCCTACGAATGGTTATGCAGATTGGGAGGACGGTATCTTTACTCGGTCGTAACTTTTTGCGTATTGACCTCTTAATACCTCATTAATTGTTTTCCCGCATTCATATTTTATTTTAATAGGTCCCTTTAAAAACGATAGATAGAGGTTTCACTGTATATTAATTTGACCGCGGCACTCCAGTGTGCCACGGCACACCGGTTGCGGAGCACTGCCCTTAAGTACTCTAAACTTATTACCACGTAGCACATAAGTTTAACTGGACCCAGCACTGGAGAAAATGCAGCAAATCTTTTTTAGAGGTGACTTTCCGCAGTTAAACGACACTTATCCTGCATGGATATTAATTCATTGTATCACAATTATTGAAATTTGATAATTCTCAAAATTTATGCCATGTCAAATTTGACAGCAATTGAATTTAATACCCGGATATCCTATCCACCTTACAAACACATGATTATGTATAATATTTTATGCAAATATGAGAAATAATATGATTTTTACTGCGCTTTAAATGCATTATTATTTACTGCATTATGAAAATTATTACGAAACCGAATTAAATAAATATTTATGTAATCATTTTTTTCTGTTTATTTTGTTGTTTTTATTGAAGTTTAATTTAATTATTAAAATCAAACACCGATTTTTACAGAATAAAATAACAACTATGTATTTTTTCCACGGGAATTTTATTTGACCAGCAACCGGGTTTAATCCATCAGACTAAGTCAGACGACGAAACCCAGTTGATGGTCAAATAAAATTCATGTGGAAAAAAATACATAGTATACTTCTTTTATTTTATTATATAAAATGCAGTTACACCAAGAAATGACAGTACAAAGGTTAAATCTGATTAATATGGTCTACCAAATTGTATTTTATTAGGTATTAAAAAACAATTTTTTATTAGTAAGAACAAGGCGAGCCATAACAAGGCAATACAATTGTCACAAATTTTATTTTTATATTTTTTTTAATAATAAAATACAATTTAGTAGACTCAAAAAATCAGAGCTTGATTTTAATATTTAGCATACAAATTTAAATGGAGTTCTACAAATTAAACGCTAAGTCTATTAATTTATTGTTTTTTTTTAAAGAAAGAAATATTTGTGTTTTTACTATTTACAAAAATACTTCAATTTCATACTATTTCCGTGAGCCTAAGTGGCTCATTTTTAGAAATAGGTATTAAATTGTGGTAAAGTGGGCTCGAACCGAGAAACTCTGACTTAAGAGTCCGCGACACTAACCATGGGACCACAACCCGACTAAGCATGTTATTTTTACATAAATTCTGAATGCTGATTAAGTCATTTTATTTATTTATTAAATAAACCTTCACGAAATGTCACTAATGTTTGAATCTGGGTGAATTAATTCGTACCCAAGGTCAATGCGAATTTCATTCATAATATGATACTATATCTTGGTATTTTTTAAATTCTCGTCTTCCTCAATAGAAAATTTTGGCCGATAAACGCCATTAAGATAAATTTTACAACCGGTGGGCGTTTTGTCGGAACGTTCCTCTGTATTTTTTTTCCGAATGGTATCACCTTCAATTCGGTTCATTAACCCATTTCGCGGGCTCTTTACCGAGTAGGTACGTTGCGTGGTCGTGTTTTATTGGAGGCATTCTATGTAAGGTCAGTGTTACAAGTGGTATAAAAGCTGTCAGCGCACGAGCGTAATAAGTAGGCACCTACTGCACTGAACTTACCTTCCGCAAATTAATTAATCCGACAACCGTTAGACGTGCGGCAACACTTTTCAATGTCGAACGAAATCCGAGCCAATGATTTGAATTATGGCTTCGGACAAAAACGCAGCAACCGACAGCTGATTTTAATACTAATAATGGTTGCATATATATTTTTTCTCTTCATCCTAAACAATAAGTAATTACAATGTATTTTTTGTCACACTCTCCTTATCATTCATCGTTCACTTTGTTAAATACCACTGTATAAAACACTACTTCTACCACTACGCCCAAAGTGAACGATGAATGATAAGGAGAGTGTTATATTACCATACCACAAAGTTAACAATGCTTTTGAAATACAAAATATATATTTTCCTTATTTATTTACATATCGTGGGTATACAGGCAAAAAACGTTAACTTGACTTAATGATGCAGTATTATAAAGTTTTCAACGTTCTTTTAACTGACAAAATACAATAAGTACTTTGAAATGTCATATTTTTGTGGTTTTACAAGTAAATTCAACTTATGTTTAAAAATGGGTATTTTATTCAGGCTAAAAGCTTTAAATAACAGGGATTTGAGAGTTTTTTGCCAGTAAACCCACGATGTTTACCTCATATATATATATATATATATATATATATATATATATATATATATATATATATATATATATATATATATATATATATATATATATATATATATATATATATATATATATATATATATATATATATATATATATATATATATATATATATATATATATATATATATATATATATATATATATATATATATATATATATATATATATATATATATATATATATATATATATATATATATATATATTTATTGTTATGTAGACGCTCAATCGCGAAAATAGCATCCGGGTTCGATTCTTGCTAATTGCAAAAAACACTGATTATTTGAGTTATTTTGCGTGTTTACCTATCAATTATAAAATTCTCAAAAAAAAAACAACAAAAATATGTTACAGAAATGATTTTATTCGGTATAGTTGCGAACCACAGAGTTAATATATATTTCCATTTTGAATAACGGGCCACTTAGGGCGATCGTCCACTGCCCGGAATTTGACCGTCCGGCAGTCCGGTTTTGAAAAATGAAAGCGACTACGACAGTTAAGCGTGATCGAATTTACGCGCAACGTGTTCACGCACCGATCAAGAGCACCGATCTGAACAAATATGGACAAAAGCACATGCCAATCCAAGCCAATCGTCGTTTTAAAACGCTAACTGACGTGCCGGACGGCAACATTCCGTGTAACTCCGTGTAGTGGACAAACGCCCTTAGCTTTACAAAAATTGTATGAAATTGAACTATTGTTGTTTATAATAAGAACACAATCATACAATTAAAAAATCAGGATTCTTATTATGATTAGCACATGATAACTTTATTACATACAGCGTTTTGCGAGAGGTGCATTTGATTAATCAATTCCATCATTTGAATGTCACCAGCGGGTTTGTTGATCTCGCCGATGGTTTACATTTTGCCGCCAATGAAAGTGACAGGAAACCAATATGCCGGGAAATGTCATACAAAATATCAAGATAAACAAATATCGCGTCGATATAAATATTTATTTTGCCTCTAGGATAAGCAATGTAATATTTGCATATTTTATAAAATATTTAATACAATACTTAATCTACATTTTTAGGTTCCTTATCTTGACTATATTCATAACTCGACTTACGTTGTGTATGTACTACTACTACTACTACTACCATCACGTCGTTTCCTCGCAGGGGTAGGCAGAGAGGATGGAACTCCACACTCTTCTGTCCTGACATACACTCCTCGCATACCCTCACATCCATACATCTAGTCATACATGCCCTCCGATTACTCAGACTTTTGACACCGCCAGATTTTAGGTTCTGATTGATCTGATCGTGCCAAGTCTTTTTCGGTCGTCCTTGTTCTGTTTTCCCTCTCTCATTCACCACATATATTTTCTTAGTCATTCTCTCGTTATCCATTCGCTCCACATGTACATACCACCGCAAAGAACTCTTCCTAATCTTTTCAATTATTCCTCGTTCAGCCTTACATTCCTTTCTTATATCTTCGTTTTTAATTCTGTCATACAATGATTTTCCACACAAATAGTCTGAGGGAGCGCATTTCAATAGCGTTCACTCTGCTTTCATCCTTCCTTTGCCAGTTCCATGTTCCATTGTCTATAAATGTATATATGTATATATATATGAATATATATATATATATATATATATATATATATATATATATATATATATATATATATATATATATATATATATATATATATATATATACACATAAATATAAATATATAAATATATACATATAAATATAAATATATATATATATATATATATATATATATATATATATATATATATATATATATATATATATATATATATATATCTGTATATATATATATATATATATATATATATATATATATATATATATATATATATATATATATAAATATATAAATATATACATATATATATATATATATATATATATATATATATATATATATATATATATATATATATATATATATATATATATATATATATATATATATATATATATATATATATATATATATATATATATATTTATATATATATATATATATATATATATATATATATATATATATATATATATATATATATATATAAATATATATATATATATATATATATATATATATATATATATATATATATATATAAATATATATATATACATATATATATATATATACATATATATAAATACATATGTTTATATATATATATATATATATATATATATATATATATATATATATATATATATATATATATATATATATATTATATATATATATATATACATATATATATATATATATATATATATATATATATATACATATATATATATATATATATATATATATATATATATATATATATATATATACATAAATATACACATATATGAATAGCACTTTTCAATATCTATATATCATTTTGAATTTACCGAATGATAAAAATTCTATCCTTTTTTACTCGCACCACATCTGACTGCGAACGGTTTGAAGAAGTGCAATTTAGAGTGATTAGAAAATAATAAAAAAAATTATGGATTTAAAATACATTTCATTATTTAATATCCTTGTTTTAAATACATCTTTCATGCCCTTAAAAATCAATAGCATAACTCATACAAATACTGGCACTACATTTTGCTAATAAATTAATATTATTAATTCAGTTTTTTATGGACTTACAGTGATTGACCAATGAAGCCTCTAGTGTACACATAGTTTTTAAAAATATCCTCAGAAGTCGGAATAACAAGTCAGAAAAAAATTACCTCAATGTATAACCTTATTTTTTTCGTATTATACGTACATACATCTTACAGATATAACGAAATGAGATACTAAATGCAAAAATAAACAAGTTTTTTACGTTGCCTTTAATATGTGTTTATTCAAATACGCTTTTGCATTAGAATGCATTGACTCGAGAACTTTGTCACGATTATGCTCAATTCATATGTCACCATAGCTGTCAATTTTCTGAACACGACCCATTTGAAGAGGTGTATGTCGTACGTGTCACTGAGTCAGACAATAAAAACAACATATCAACTTCTTGTCAACTTATTGCAACTACTACTATTACTACAATCACGCCGTTTACTGCAGGGGTGGGCAGAGAGAATGGAACGCCACACTCTTCCGTCCTGACACGCACTCCTAGCTTCCTTCACATCCATACATCTAGTCACACATGCCCTCCGATTACGTAGACTTTTGACACCACCAGAATTTAGGTTCCGATTGATCTGGTTTTGTTCTCCCGTTCACATTCGCAAAATACACTTTCTTAGTCATTCTCTCGTTATCCATTCGCTCCACACGTCCATACTACTTTAAAGAAAAATGTAGGCACGAGAATAGAAAGCCCCACTAATCTGTCTTAGCAATCAATCTTCGCCTCTTCCACAATAATGCATCTCCTCAACGGCTGTCCAAACTTAAAACACAGTAAGGGAAAAACTTTTTTTGCATTTTTGGACTAAGTAGAATATACTTAGTCCAAAAATGCAAAAAAAAACGTTTCTCAAAAAAAATGTCCCCTACTGTGTTTTGAGTTTGGACAGCCGTCATACCCGCCGATTATTCAGTCTACTGACCTGACCACTATCAAGTATTTAAAATACTTGATTCTCGGTCTTCCTTTGCTACTATTACCAACATCGTTCGCCTCATAAATTTGTGTTTATATTATTTCTTCACTCATTCGATTCACATGCCCAAACCATCTCAACACACCTTTCTTAAAAAAGGTTTAAATTAATTTTATCTATAATTCTTATCTCAGACTTGCATAATCCCTTATATGACCATTTACAAATGCATTTATCTGACGCGCAGCATCAACTGGCAAATACTTGCAAATGCTCTGAATTCGCCTTGGCTTGTAAAATACAATAGCAATAATTTATCAATCAATTATTTGGTGAATTGATTCTTGAATACATACTCATTGACCACGTATGTATGTATGTATGTACTCGTATGTGCGTATGTTATTTGACCAGTGACCGGATTTCGTCGTTCTTGACTTGGTAAAACGTGGGGTCAACGCTCGAATATCAAATGAGAACATAGAACATAAGTGAGGTATGTTTATCATCTTTTGCAGAATATTTGTACATTGGTGGGCTTATTGCTGCTATGCAATATCTTCTAACCAAGGCGTCATTGGAAGGAGCTCTGAAATACATTTTGATATTATTTTTTGACATTTCATCAAAGATGAAGAAGAATAATTGGGTCCCAAGGACCCAACTCTAAAATTTAGAATTAGCTTCACATACGGTGTTTGAAAATGATGCGGAATGCATCGAAACACGTGTCAATATGTTAGTAGAGTGGTTCTCAATCATGGCTAGAATTGTTGAATGTTACACGTATGTAAAGTGATCACTTAAACCAGCCTATGACGGTCGCAAGCCTTGTTAATGCCCAGACTTTCATATTATTCTTCATCCGTGTGGATATGTCAAAAAATAATAAAAATAATAATTATTGTTTTAACTTTTCTAAATGCATTTCTTGTCTCTTTCTTATTATAATGAACTCTCATATTATTTTTTGACATCTCATCAAAGATGTAGAAGAATATGGAAGTCTGGGCATTTACGGGGCTGAAGACCGTCATAGGCTGGTTCAAATGATCACTCTACACACGTGTAACATTCACCAATTCTACCCATTATTGACAACCACCCTACTCAAATTCTTAGAAGTTCTTTATATATATGAACCAATTTAGAAACCTTGTTCTTGAATCACCAGAACTTCACCAGAGACATCTATTGGTGAGATGAAAAGAAGCTTTTCATTGAGCAGAAACTCTTATATTAGTATGTGAGGTCCAAAACACACTCAAAATGTTGTTAATGAAATCTGTTGGCAGACAAAGTAGCGAATGGACATTGTATTTGCCAATTTTTCACGCGAATATCCTGTCCAATTGACCGAATGGCTATGGATTAAACATATGCCGGCAGAGTAATGAAAGTTTAATGGGCTAAATGAGATAATGCGAGTAACTCGTGTAGGAAGTAAATGGAAGTGATAATTCATGACTTCCTCTTGTGTAGTACTGGCACATCTACATGATTCCGAGAAAATGTTCTCATGCAGTCTCAGACGGTCCACCTTGAACCAGTTTGCGAAGACCTTCGGTACTTCAAAATCAGCTTCCCTGAATTCAGTCACCAATCAACTTCTTAGTGTTGTCTGATAATGTGTTTACCGCTTGAAAAAAGGCTTTAAATCCTATACAGTAAGTTCCTACTAACGTGATTTCGACTTACACAAATTCGTAATTACACTTTTTTTCAATTGATAATAAAAGAAGTCATGCCATAATAATGGAGACGAAAGTCAAAATTATTTAAAAATGTATGACAGATAAAAAGATGGCTAACATCGCACGTGCTCATAAAACGTCTCATTCAACGATTAGACCAATTATCAAATAGAATGTTCGAATTATGGATTATGTATTAAAATCAGTACTAATGCAATCGACGATAATTACCGAAATTAAAGGAAAATAAATCATTAATTAGTGATTTATGTATTAATTATAAATCAAACACAGATTTTTTGAGTCTACTAAGTTGTATTTTATTAACAAAAAACACATAAAAATTATACTGTGACAATTGTTTCGCCTTGTTAGGGCATTATCAAACGAATGTCATTCGCATTATTCGCATGATGAGACATTCGTTTGATAATGCCCTAACAAGGCGAAACAATTGTCACAATATAATTTTTATGTGTTTTTGTTAATAGAATACAACTTAGTAGACTCAAAAAATCTGTGTTTGATTTATAATTAATACATTAATTAAAATGGAGTTCTACACATTAAACGCCAAATCAATAAATAAATTAGTTATTTGTTTTGAAATGTAACTACGAATACATAAATATATCTAAAAATATTTTGTATTTTTTTTTTTTTTATGTATGTATTTTCTTTTCTGTTTTCACACATGTACTTTATCATTTGAAACTCGCGCATATTATTACATAGCATATATCAACAACAAAAAAATTCGGCTTATGCGATTTTTCGACTGACACAAAAACCTTTGGAACGATTTAACCACGTAGGTAGAAGACTTACTGTACTTCATTTCTAGGTAAACCCGAATCAACTTTGTTACTCTCCCAACGGTATAACTTACTCGTTTCTGTAATGAAGAAGTGAACAATAAAAATAATAGTAATTATAATAAAAATAATGGTAATAATTATAATATTAATAATAATTATTATATTAATAATAACGGCAAGAGTACTTGATAAATGTTCAAATACATGCAGACGCCTATTGTTATAATGTGCAGGAAAACCTCGATATAACGGACCTCTATTTAACGAACTTCGGATATAATGGACAAAAATCTCAAGGAGATGAAGGTGACCCTGGGATATAATATAATATAACGAATGAAAGTGAAACGGCAGATGAAGTTATGAACCCAAAAAATCAGGATAAAAGTGTAGATAGCGAAGAAGTAGAAACTGCACTGCCAAAAATGAAGTTACCAGTGGTAAGATCACATCTCGACGATTTAATAACATTTGTTGACTGTTCGTCAGGAAACTAAGTTAAAATATTTTATACGCATTTTCGAAATTTCAGATAGTTTATTTTAAAAAAAAACACCAAACTCAAAAGTGCAAAAAAACTTGATTCCTTTTTTAAAGCAGGATTACCGAAAGCAAGCGCGTCGATATCAAGCAACGTTACTTTACGACGAGTGTCCGAAGACAGTAAATTGAATTTTGTTTGTGTTTTGTATTGTTTATTTGTATCTTAAAACAGTGTTTAAAAATAATTTTAAAAAAAAGCTTTTAATTTATTTGTATTCTATATTTATATAACGAACTTTCGGCTTTAACGCTCACTACCTCCCCCAATCAGTCTGTTATATCGAGGTTTCACTACGATAAAAGGTATAAGTATAATATGTAAATATAACTAGCTAACTAACTAACCATCACGCCGCTTCCCCGCAGGGGTAGGCAGAGAGAATAGAGCGCCACACCACTCTGTCCTTGCAAACATTCTTCGCCTCTTCCACGTTCATGCATCACCTCATACATACCCGCCGATTGTTACGACTCCTTACCTGACCACTTTCAAGTATTTGGCATACCTGATCGTGCCATGTTTTTCTCGGTCTTCCTCTGCTTCTTTTCCCACTAACATTTGCCTCATAAATACACATATATTTATTTATATGTAAATATGTATGTAATATCAAATCGGTTTATTATAATTAAATATTGTATGCATTTTGGAGCATTTCAAATTGTAAGCGAAATTGTAATTATTCCTCAGAAGTGTGACAAATCATTGAAAATTGGAAGTGAACGTTTTCTTCATCAAATGTATGCACACTGTTGGCCCGGGGTCTTTGTGTTTTCCCAAAATGTTAATAACAAAACCGTCAAATGTCGGCCAAGGAGCCGGGCGAACTAAGTCTCCTTTCAAAAAACCACAATATAAAAAAACATTTAGTCATCTCATTTCGCTTTTATCTGTCTGATTATTTGATGGAGTTTTTGATTTAAACCAGGTCATTTGAGTGCCTTTAATTTGGTCCAGAGTTTATAATGCTTTTAATTAACAGTTTTCGTACTAATTTTTCATATTTTCTTTAACCTTAGAATACAAAACTATCGTAATAATTACGATTCCTGGAAAGAACAATATTCTCGTCATTTTTGCGCCCTATGCTTTATAGTATTTTCTAATGTACCTTTATTTTTTTCATTATTACGTGATTTTTTAAACCCAAAGTACTATTCTACTAACTCCTGTCCCTTCAACTTATCTTCTTCTTCTTCTTTATGTAGATCCTAGGATCTGTTTGTGCCTCCGAATGTCGCTCTTGGGATGTTGACTCCCAGCTGTCTTTCCATCTTTTCGGAGGTCTGCCTGGGGGCCTGCGTCCTTCACGGTTACCTTGAAGGGCGATACGTGGAAGTCTGTCTTCTGACACTCTTTTTATATGTTCATTTCAGTATCGCCTTCGTTGTCGTCCCCACCTCACGATATCCTCCGTCTTACACATGCTCCGGATGTCGGTATTTCTTACTCGGTCTCGCAATGTGCTTACGGTTATGGATCGGAGAGTCTTCATCTCGGAGGTTCGAAGTCGAGATTTTGTTCTGGAAGTATCTGCTCTTGCCTCAATCCCATAAGTGGCTATTGGTCGAACACATATTTTATACATTTTCATTTTACTTTCTATTCTCTTTCCCTTATTCTTCTGTCCCTTCAACTTATGATTCCTTTATTCTCACCGTCATCGTGTAATTTTTGAGGATTTTACTATCTGTTTTTCTTATTTCCACTATATACCCACGTCTTAGCTTAAGTGACATACAATTGGCCTGCCCGTAGTATGATCTGTTAAGTTAACTCTCTGCAAGCTCTATTTTTCGGTCCACCAATTTGATGATTATTTATGGGTCCAAAAATGATAAAATATAATATACTCTCATTTCCACGTGCTAGCAATTTGTGGGTGTTTCTTATCTCATCTCATATTACCAGGCTCTCATAAAGTATGAGCACATATATACAGTATACAGTAAAAACACTGTAAACATATGTGATGACCTCCATCACCGAAAAGTGAAATTTCCAATATTGCACAAAAAATCCTTTAAATGCAAATCTGTTCTGTTTACTGTATTCTATCTAAATCTTAATTAAAGTTGCGTCAAAACATGACCAATCCTGTGTTAAACCAATATGAAATCATTAAATCGGACCAAAACGTAACAATTTTACAAGCTAGAATTCCTGATTACTTATAATCATTTATAATGGAAATGTAACGTTTTGGTGTGGACCTCCACATATACAGACTACAAAATAACAAAAACTAAACAAGATAACTCCTTCGTGCCGCATAAAAATAAATCTTCCCCAGTTATATTTTTTTTAATGTATAACATGTCACTTTAAAAAAAAACAATAAAAAGTCCCCTCTCTAAGCACAAGAGCAGTCTTTTTTTAGGAGAGGCTAAGCGCAACTAAAATTATAATATTGTATTAAGTAGAAGTGTATAGAAATTGCATTCATTTTTTTAATGTAACTTTATTTTTTTAAAGTTAAAAATAAAATTAATGTCATTGGATGGAATGAAGATTTCCTCCTAATCATTATACGAGTAAGTAAATAAAAACTGAAGTCACATGAACCATTTAAAATTTACCCTTAATTGAAATTCGTGATCAGATTGGAAAAAAATAAAAAGCAAATTTGTAGCAAGCTCATTATCAAATTCTAACACATCATTTGAGGGAAAATGTGATGTGGATTCTCAGCTCCCAGTCGTAATACTAATAACTGACAACCTTCCTTTCACAAATATGTGTAATTATCACAACACAAGTTTTAAGTTCATTATCAAATTGTAACACATCATTTGAGGGAAAATGTGATAGATTCTCAACTCCCAGTCGTAATACCAATAACTGGCAACCTTCCTTTCACAAAAAGTGTAATTATCACAACACAAGTTTTAAGTTCATTATCAAATTGTAACACATCATTTGAGGGAAAATGTGATAGATTTTCAACTCCCAGTCGTAATACCAATAACTGGCAACCTTCCTTTCACAAAAATGTGTAATTATCACCACATAAGTTTTAAGTTCATCATCAAATTGTAACACATCATTTGAGGGAAAATGTGATAGATTCTCAACTCCCAGTCGTAATACCAATAACTGGCAACCTTCCTTTCACAAATATGTGTAATTATCACAACACAAGCTTTAATTTAACAACTAACCTACAAACGTACCAAGCGTTTATTCACTTACGGTTTTTCCACCATTCAATTTCATTTAACCGCATGTAGTCATATTATTGGTTGTAGATAGTAATTATCAGAGTATTTTAATTAAATTCTTATGTTGGTCAAGACTAAGGTCGTTTATGATGACTGTTTTTTTTTATGCTAGATATATTGTAGATGCGAATATTTTTTTTTAAATAAATAATTATTATTAAAAAATATTTGTGCATATCTACTAGAAGTACTGCACACTTTTGAATTTGTTTTGGCATATTTCTTTGTTTATTTAAACCCCTCGAATGGTAGTACAAACCGCTCACTCCTTTCAAGAACATCATAAATAAAAAATCGACCATTTTCAGTTGTGCATTTTTCCGGAATGCCCAGAAAATGTACTATATCCCAGCAAAAGCGGCATATTTTTAACTTAATATTTACCCGCTACAGGGCAGAAAGTGTTGTTTCTTGCATATTGAAGAAATGGTATTGTTTAATTATTTTTATAAATATACTTAATATTTTTCAAATGGAGAAAAAAACCTTCACGTTTTACCTAAGAAGATCTGTTGCACGGTAAAAAGTTCAAATAGTGGCTAGTTATTTATTTTTAATACATTGTATTATATTTTTAAACTTAAAAAAAGTTCTCCTGAAAAATCAAGTTTTTTGATTTATGACGTTCTTGAAAGGAATGAGCGAAATGTACCTTCACATTAAATTACGTAATATACGTATACGGATCGTGTTATTGTAAATTGTGGATGTATATGCTGAAATAATGGTATGAATGCATGCTGAGCGATAATATCAAAAATAAAACATGCTTAAACCTTTCACTACGAAAACTATACCAGTTACATAAAATGTTATTTTTCACAAGTATTCGTTTTTTAAGATATTTTTGGAAAGGGTGATTCTTACGAATGTCGATTTGTGATTTTTTCTTGTTAGGTAAAATATATATTTAAAGTAATAACCGGAAAGCCTCTTTTTTAAAGGCTTGTCTACATTGACACTAGAAAGAATAGGGAACAAATACATTTAAAAAATACGTCATAAATACCATATGTACTCTATATAAATTTTAAAAAATTGCAAGAAATAAATCAATTCCAAATTCCATATTTTGATTGATCTTCTAATCTTAGATTCATATGATATTTTTTAAATATAAAACGCTTCTTAATAAGCTAGTCCACGCTGAAGGTTGGCAATCATCATGACAGTTTTACCATATCAACAAAGGTAAAGAAGAGTATGAAAGTCTGGACTTACGACCTGAAAATGTTTACTTAGCCTGCAGCCGCTCTAATTGGCAATTTAATGCTACAGTGGAACCACTGTCTTAATTTTTTAAGCCCGGATATATGTCTACTTCCTAGTTTGCATTTGCCTTCCATTTTGTCTAGTATTTATTGTAATACGCATTTCTTCGTATTTTTCTCCCTTAAGATATAATAGCCAAAGTACTCTAGCTTTCTTTTCTATCGAAAAATTCAAACAGAACTTTTTTTATACCATATAATATCACTTTTTTTTAATTGGGTAATATTCTAACTAACAAACCAACCATCACGCTGCTTCTCCGCAGGGGTAAGCAGAGATAATTCTTTACAAACATTCTTCGCCTCTTCCACGTTTATCTGCATATTATGCATCTCCTCATACATA
The DNA here is from genome assembly GCF_059751285.1 of Brachycentrus maculatus. NCBI lineage: Eukaryota > Metazoa > Arthropoda > Insecta > Trichoptera > Brachycentridae > Brachycentrus > Brachycentrus maculatus. Next base: position 822,025 of record NW_028281201.1, read on the forward strand.
CCCGCCGATTATTATTTTCTAATTTGATTACCTAATTGTCTCTTAAATTTGTAATATGTATCTGTTTTTTTCTCATGTGGAAATGATACTGAGAGAGAGAGGTTTATATAACATTTCTAACGATAGTTTATTTTTAATATTTGTGTATTAAAAATCGATGTATATATATATATATATATATATATATATATATATATATATATATATATATATATATATATATATATATATATATATATATATATATATATATATATATATATATATATATATATATATATATATATATATATATATATATATATATATATATATATATATATATATATATATATATATATATATATATTATCTGACTATTTTTTCTAACAGTGCAGTTATGTTCAATGCTTGTTTACGTACAACCATACTAACATATGAATCACATCCAATTATTGAGTGCTATTATTTTATTATTATAATAAAGAGCCTTGATTATAATACTGCAAATGTCATGAATTCAATGACTTATTTCAATGATTAACAATATGTGTTTATTTGTCGTATACGTGTGCATTGTTTCACTACAATATATCAACAAAATGCATGATATATCACTGTGAACGTGCGTGAGATAAATACTGCGGAACATCGCTATTCACACTCATCTCTGGTACTTATGTAAGGGAAACCATCTCCAACAATTTTCTGCTACCCGGATACAAAATCAAACAATTTTTGGATTTACTTATTCATTTTTCAAAAATGTGAAAAAGGTTGTTAAAACTCGTATTTACTACTACTATTACTACTACCATCACGCCGTTTTCCCGCAGGGGTAGGCAGATAGGTTGGAACGCCACACTCTTTTGTCCAGACATACACCCCAAGTTTCCTTCACATCCACACATCTAGTCATACATGCCCTTCGATTATGTACACTTTTGACACCACCAGATTTTAGGTTCTAATTGATCTGATCGTGCCAAGTCTTTTTCGGACATCCTCGTTCTGTTCATTAAAACGTGAAAAACATTACTAACAATAATAATCACTACCATACAATAGATTTTCAAAACAATTCGTCACATAAACGACAGTTACATAGTAGAGAGAAATCTGGAAAGACATCCAGATATATAACCTTCGGCACCAAACTCAGCTTTCTATCGCACATAAGCAAACTTATCACATTACATATCGTGGGTATACTGGCAAAAAACGTTAACTCTCAAATTCCTGTTTGAATAATCCCTGGCTTTTAGCCTGAATAAAATACCCGATTTTTCAGGAGAAGAGTTTTTAAAGTTTAAAAATATAATACAATGTATTAAAAATAAATATCAAGACACTGATTAAACTTTTTACTGTGCAACAGATCTTTTTAGGTAAAACCTGAAGGTTTTTTCTCCATTTGAAAAATATTTAATATATTTATTAAAAAAAAAGAAATCAAACAATAACTTTTATTCAAAATGCAAAAACAACACTTTCTGCCCTGTAGTGGGTAAATATTAATTTAAAAATATGCCTCTTTTGCTGGGATATAGTATATTTTCTGGGCATTTCGAAAACATTCACAACTGAAAATTGCCGATTTTTTATTTATGACGTTCTTGAAAGGAGTGAGCGATAAACCTGATTCTTTCTCATACAAATGATCGATTTCCAATCGTTTTATGAGACCCTTCGTGCCGTTTCTCTTTAGTTTTCTTCCGTTTTGCAACCAGACAGTCCGTACTCCTTCCGACTATGTTACCTGCGATGGCCACTGCAAATTTTCGCAACATTTAGCCTCGTCCAACCCACATATGCATTCGGCGCTATTTCTAACCTGTAGAACGATCAATATGACAAATCATAAATCCAGAAGAAGGTCGAAATTCGACCACAGACGAGTGTCTGAATTGCATCAATGCTCCACGCTGATTTGGAGACCTTGTATTTTGTGACATTTTACTGCGCAGGGCCGGCATGAGAATACTATTTTTTTGAAATAATGTATCTTGAACAATGTGATTATAGAAATGTAATAAAAAACAAGTATTTAATTTTTTCCACTTAAATTTTATTTGACCAGCGACCGGGTTTGGGCGTATCCAACATCATCAGATTGGTGATGATTGATTGATTGATTGATTGATGATTTCAGTCTGATGATGTCGGATACGACGAAACCCGGTCGCTGGTCAAATAAAATTTAAGCGGAAAAAAATGAATAGTTGTTTTTTATTACATTTCTATAATGTATGTAGAAAAAACTATATAGATGTTATTTAATTATATAAAATGCAGTTCCACCAAGAAATGTCAGTACAAAACTTAAATTTAATAACTAGAAAGTTCAGTGCTACCTTAAATTTATATTTTAACAAATGTTTTCTTATGCATGGTAAAATTAAAAAGTTTACGTAATCGGATCCATTTTCGACTAGTACATAAGAGTGTGGCGTTATAACCTCTCTTCCTACCCCTGCAGAGAAACGGCGTGGTGGTAGTAATAGTAGTAGTAGTTTCATAACAAAAATTCTCTAAAATTGGCTTCCGTGACCTGGACTTCGCGACTTGACGTACGCGACCTGACCTCCGCGACTTGACCTCCGTGACCTGGCTACCTAGTGACCTGCGCTTACCCCTTAGTATACTCCACTTGTCATCTTCTATGATTTTTTTATTAAACGATATTTATCATTTTACATAATACTGCAATTCAAGAATTTCAGTTTATATATTTTTTTATTATTTTCTTTTATTTGTTCGGGAATTGTACAGCTTTACATTAAAAAAGTATATAATAAACAAAAGTTACATTAACAATAATAAACATTACATTACATTAACAAAAATAGTTACATTAATAAAAATAAAGCCAATTAATCAATTCCACATTTATGTTATAATAACTATTGAAAACATTAAGAGATAAAAAAAAGGTATGGTATAAAAAATAGATTTTGCAGGAAGGAGAAGGAAAGAAGAGGAATTAATGAGAGATTAATGATTTATGAGAATATTAAATGTTAAAATAAAAAACCATTTTTTAGAGTCTACTTAATTGTATTTCATTGTTGAAAAAACATAAAAATAAAATTTGTGACAATTTGCCTTGTTATGGCATTTTCAAACTAATGTGTTAGTTTGTTTTAGACATTAGTTTGAAATGCCTTAATAAGACAAAAAAATTGTCACAAATTTTATTTTTATTTGTTTTTAAAAATGAAACACAATTCAATTGAATCTAAAAATTTGTGTTTGAAATTAACATTTAATATGTAAATTAAAATTGAGTTCTACAAATTAAACGCCAAATCTAAAAATGATAATTTCAGTCTCCATTTTCAGCTTAGTTTCGTGTTCTAGATTTCGTTTCTAATTTATGTTTTTTTTGCCACCAGGCGAGCTTCTATGATGTCACCTCGTCAGCTGATGAGGAACTCTAACATGACCCAGAAGTGGCAGAGAAGAGAAATATCCAACTTTGAGTATCTGATGTTCCTCAACACTATCGCAGGTGAGTGGTTCTCTCAAAAAAAGTTGTCTTTCCCGCCTGAATACCACAGGTAACGTTTGTTTATATCGTAGTCGTACAGGAGAAGGTGACCAACTAACAAAACGTAAAATGTTCAGGAGGGCCATTTAAATCACTTTTGCTTGGCAAGAAAATAAACATCAACGCAGTTAGTCATTTTTAATAAGTCAATATATCATACTTCCTAGTTTAAAATCCTTTGGGATTTTTTTCAGGGTAATATTAAGCTAGTAAGATATCAAACAGTCAATGATCTCGTTTTTGTAAAAAATGCACTTGGTCACTTTCTTCTGTATGACTACGACATATTTAAATGCATTCAATATGAATAAGGTAAATTTTATTTTGACGCGAGTTTAGGTTGAGTTTAATCCCAAATATCAGATCTTTCAACACAAATGATAAATTAGGTAAAGTTTATCTTTAAATTTTTGTTTTTTCAACACTTATAAACAAAGCAACACTCTAACGTGTAACACGTGTAATGTGCGAAAGAAGTTACCTATGCAGTTGACGAAAATTGATGAGGCAATAGGACATAAAGATCTATCAGATTTAGTGGTGTCTTATTTAGAAAATATGACAAGACGAATAAGACAAACAAATTAATTATGCGACAAATCTTAATTGATATAAGACATTGAATCCATTGTATCTATTCTATTATATTGTTTTTAGTTATCAACCTTATTAATTAATTATTTAAAATACACATTCACTATAATTTTTTAAGATATATAAACTGTGTATGCTATAAATCCTTGTGAATTTATGAATTTTCTGTTCCAATGTGAATTTTTTTTAAGTAGTATCCAGAAACTTATTCGTATCTTTTTGACACCAAATTAATTTCTTAATTTATTTTTTGAGTAAACCAACGGGGAAAGCTAGATACAATAAAATAAAAAATCTAAATTTCTTCCACATTCATAATATGACACGACACAGTAAAGCTCAATTTTAGCATCAGCAATAGTAACCATAATAACTTAAATAAAACAATGTACAAAAGTAGTATATTTTAACCGATTTTCATGAAGAAATGTTAGTAAAAATAATAATATAAAAGATTATAAAGGAATAATGGTCTTCGCAATGTGGCATTTCCATAGATATTTCTTTTACCATTAACTATGCACTATAACTATGGGTACGGATAAGAGATAGAAGAAAAAAATAATGCTTTAGTATGGAGTTTGCGGTAAAAAAATATATCGTAGTGTATTGGCAAAGGGGTATATCTGTAAAAAAAATCATTTTCTAAGTTTGTTCCACAAAATGTCTAAAATATTGTATTCCATAATCTGGCTAAAGGATATAGCTGTAGTTGCAATACTCATTTAGTTTAATTAAGATATGTACATATAAAAATACATAAAGCAATTGAGTTATTTAATTTCACAAGTTTGTTTTTGCTCTCCTGTAATATTTGGTCTGAGACAGATATACCCCTTTGCCTTTACACTGCCGATATAAGAAAATACTGCACTGCGATCCACTAAATATAACTAAAAAAAAAATTAAAAAAATAAAATAACTTACTTCATAGTTTATTTGTTCCACATTTTTCTTCAAATGACACATTTTTTGCTTTAAAAACTTCCCTACGTACTTTATTTTATAAAACGCAAACTAATTATTATTATTTTTATGCCTTCATATAAATGATAACGATTTACTTTTTAAAAGAATGTGCATATATATACTTCACCACTGTATTTTTAAATTTCACAATATTTTTTTATGAAGGATGTTTTTTTTGCATGAAGGTATTGCCTGCGGCCGTATTCGCGGTGTACTGATGCCTTGCAAAGAGCTGTACCTCTGTGCTTCGGGTTCATAGTTTAGAAAGTCTTGTTCAACGTCTAGGCCGACTCTAATAATGTCACCGCGGAACAATAATTAGCCAGAATCAATTTACGACATCGGAACTGTCGCATTTTGAGGCAGTGCTCACTTTTTTGTCTG